>NW_026262701.1:5000-70000 GCF_021869535.1 Mytilus californianus
CCTCATTAAAAACACACTGACAAGGCTACAAATTATTGAAGTTATAAAGTAATGTTGTTTTTTTTTATATGACAATTCGTTATTCTCATCTCATGTCTTTAACAGCTTACATTTTTTTTTTCATTATTTATATTTTAAAAATCAATATAAATACCTGATATCTACACTGATTATCTTTCAACCGAAGTCTATCAAAAACAAAAGACCTGCAATTCCATAATAAAGAATAAAAATTTAACCTTATCCTCACATGATCATCACTTGGCCACACCTACTAAACACCACGTGACGAAAAAGTGACGTTGACGAGATGAACCACGAAATGAACTCGTAAATATGTTATAACCCTAACCCTAACCCTAACCCTAACCCTAACCCTAACCCTAACCCTAACCCTAACCCTCCTCACATGATCATCACTTGGCCACACCTACTAAACACCACGTGACGAAAAAGTGACGTTGACGAGATGAACCACGAAATGAACTCGTAAATATGTTATAACCCTAACCCTAAACCCTAAACCCTAACCCTAACCCTAACCCTAACCCTAACCCTAACCCTAACCCTAACCCTAACCCTAACCCTAACCCTAAACCCTAACCCTAACCCTAACCCTAACCCTAACCCTAACCCTAACCTAACCCTAACCCTAACCCTAACCCTAACCCTAACCCTAACCCTAACCCTAACCCTAACACTACGTGACCAAAAAGTGACGTTGACGAGATAAACCACGAAATGATCTCGTAAATATGCTATAATCCGAACCCTTACCCTAACCCTAACCCTAACCCATAAAACACTGCATTTAAATATTCCTAACCATTCCCATAGACGTAACTTAATATTTAGCCTTAACAGTTCAATTCGTTTCTGACCCTGAAACATAACACACATGTCAACTTACACTTATCCCTGACCACATCTTACCCTAAGGGATACCCTTGAACATATCATTATTAACAGACTAAACCAAACTTCACCTTATCCTCGTCGTTAACATTTCCGGATAACTTCCCTTTTTAACTATTTTTAATTCTTCACAATAATGATATCCGAGCGTATGAACATGCGACTATGTAAATTGCAAAAACAATACTTTTTTTATATCAAAATATGAATAAGGTATCTATGATATAAATTAATTGTGTTGTAGACGGATAAAAAACCTGAGGTTATCTCCAAGTTGGATCTTACAGTATTCATTCTTAAAGGTATCCTCGGAAAGACTACTTGTTTGTCAGTTTTTGTGGGATACAAACAATATTGATAGGAATCAACCTTTTTTTTTAACAACTGAATGTAGTTATGCAGGATCACATAATTTGCTCAGTCTTTAGTTTTCTGTGGATTGCTTCGCTATGGTAACTTTACTGTTAGTTTTGTCATGGGTGTGTTGCATTCTTTTTCACCTCTAGAGAAATACCTCATTAAAAACACACTGACAAGGCTACAAATTATTGAAGTTATAAAGTAATGTTGTTTTTTTTTATATGACAATTCGTTATTCTCATCTCATGTCTTTAACAGCTTACATTTTTTTTTTCATTATTTATATTTTAAAAATCAATATAAATACCTGATATCTACACTGATTATCTTTCAACCGAAGTCTATCAAAAACAAAAGACCTGCAATTCCATAATAAAGAATAAAAATTTAACCTTATCCTCACATGATCATCACTTGGCCACACCTACTAAACACCACGTGACGAAAAAGTGACGTTGACGAGATGAACCACGAAATGAACTCGTAAATATGTTATAACCCTAACCCTAACCCTAACCCTAAACCCTAACCCTAACCCTAACCCTAACCCTAACCCTAACCCTAACCCTAACCTAACCCTAACCCTAACCCTAACCCTAACCCTAACCCTAACCCTAACCCTAACACTACGTGACCAAAAAGTGACGTTGACGAGATAAACCACGAAATGATCTCGTAAATATGCTATAATCCGAACCCTTACCCTAACCCTAACCCTAACCCATAAAACACTGCATTTAAATATTCCTAACCATTCCCATAGACGTAACTTAATATTTAGCCTTAACAGTTCAATTCGTTTCTGACCCTGAAACATAACACACATGTCAACTTACACTTATCCCTGACCACATCTTACCCTAAGGGATACCCTTGAACATATCATTATTAACAGACTAAACCAAACTTCACCTTATCCTCGTCGTTAACATTTCCGGATAACTTCCCTTTTTAACTATTTTTAATTCTTCACAATAATGATATCCGAGCGTATGAACATGCGACTATGTAAATTGCAAAAACAATACTTTTTTTATATCAAAATATGAATAAGGTATCTATGATATAAATTAATTGTGTTGTAGACGGATAAAAAACCTGAGGTTATCTCCAAGTTGGATCTTACAGTATTCATTCTTAAAGGTATCCTCGGAAAGACTACTTGTTTGTCAGTTTTTGTGGGATACAAACAATATTGATAGGAATCAACCTTTTTTTTTAACAACTGAATGTAGTTATGCAGGATCACATAATTTGCTCAGTCTTTAGTTTTCTGTGGATTGCTTCGCTATGGTAACTTTACTGTTAGTTTTGTCATGGGTGTGTTGCATTCTTTTTCACCTCTAGAGAAATACCTCATTAAAAACACACTGACAAGGCTACAAATTATTGAAGTTATAAAGTAATGTTGTTTTTTTTTATATGACAATTCGTTATTCTCATCTCATGTCTTTAACAGCTTACATTTTTTTTTTCATTATTTATATTTTAAAAATCAATATAAATACCTGATATCTACACTGATTATCTTTCAACCGAAGTCTATCAAAAACAAAAGACCTGCAATTCCATAATAAAGAATAAAAATTTAACCTTATCCTCACATGATCATCACTTGGCCACACCTACTAAACACCACGTGACGAAAAAGTGACGTTGACGAGATGAACCACGAAATGAACTCGTAAATATGTTATAACCCTAACCCTAACCCTAACCCTAACCCTAACCCTAACCCTAACCCTAACCCTAACCCTAACCCTCCTCACATGATCATCACTTGGCCACACCTACTAAACACCACGTGACGAAAAAGTGACGTTGACGAGATGAACCACGAAATGAACTCGTAAATATGTTATAACCCTAACCCTAAACCCTAAACCCTAACCCTAACCCTAACCCTAACCCTAACCCTAACCCTAACCCTAAACCCTAACCCTAACCCTAACCCTAACCCTAACCCTAACCCTAACCTAACCCTAACCCTAACCCTAACCCTAACCCTAACCCTAACCCTAACCCTAACACTACGTGACCAAAAAGTGACGTTGACGAGATAAACCACGAAATGATCTCGTAAATATGCTATAATCCGAACCCTTACCCTAACCCTAACCCTAACCCATAAAACACTGCATTTAAATATTCCTAACCATTCCCATAGACGTAACTTAATATTTAGCCTTAACAGTTCAATTCGTTTCTGACCCTGAAACATAACACACATGTCAACTTACACTTATCCCTGACCACATCTTACCCTAAGGGATACCCTTGAACATATCATTATTAACAGACTAAACCAAACTTCACCTTATCCTCGTCGTTAACATTTCCGGATAACTTCCCTTTTTAACTATTTTTAATTCTTCACAATAATGATATCCGAGCGTATGAACATGCGACTATGTAAATTGCAAAAACAATACTTTTTTTATATCAAAATATGAATAAGGTATCTATGATATAAATTAATTGTGTTGTAGACGGATAAAAAACCTGAGGTTATCTCCAAGTTGGATCTTACAGTATTCATTCTTAAAGGTATCCTCGGAAAGACTACTTGTTTGTCAGTTTTTGTGGGATACAAACAATATTGATAGGAATCAACCTTTTTTTTTAACAACTGAATGTAGTTATGCAGGATCACATAATTTGCTCAGTCTTTAGTTTTCTGTGGATTGCTTCGCTATGGTAACTTTACTGTTAGTTTTGTCATGGGTGTGTTGCATTCTTTTTCACCTCTAGAGAAATACCTCATTAAAAACACACTGACAAGGCTACAAATTATTGAAGTTATAAAGTAATGTTGTTTTTTTTTATATGACAATTCGTTATTCTCATCTCATGTCTTTAACAGCTTACATTTTTTTTTTCATTATTTATATTTTAAAAATCAATATAAATACCTGATATCTACACTGATTATCTTTCAACCGAAGTCTATCAAAAACAAAAGACCTGCAATTCCATAATAAAGAATAAAAATTTAACCTTATCCTCACATGATCATCACTTGGCCACACCTACTAAACACCACGTGACGAAAAAGTGACGTTGACGAGATGAACCACGAAATGAACTCGTAAATATGTTATAACCCTAACCCTAACCCTAACCCTAACCTAACCCTAACCCTAACCCTAACCCTAACCCTAACCCTAACCCTAACCCTAACCCTAACCCTAACCCTAACCCTAACCCTAACCCTAACCCTAACCCCTAACCCTAACCCTAACCCTAACCCTAACCCTAACCCTAACCCTAACCCTAACCCTAACCCTAACCCTAACCCTAACCCTAAACCCTAACCCTAACCCTAACCCTAACCCTAACCCTAACCCTAACCCTAACCCTAACCCTAACCCTAACCCTAACCCTAACCCTAACCCTAACCCTAACCCTAACCCTAACCCTAACCCTAACCCTAACCCTAACCCTAACCCTAACCCTAACCCTAACCCTAACCCTAACCCTAACCCTAACCCTAACCCTAACCCTAACCCTAACCCTAACCCTAACCCTAACCCTAACCCTAACCCTAACCCTAACCCTAACCCTAACCCTAACCCTAACCCTAACCCTAACCCTAACCCTAACCCTAACCCTAACCCTAACCCTAACCCTAACCCTAACCCTAACCCTAACCCTAACCCTAACCCTAACCCTAACCCTAACCCTAACCCTAACCCTAACCCTAACCCTAACCCTAACCCTAACCCTAACCCTAACCCTAACCCTAACCCTAACCCTAACCCTAACCCTAACCCTAACCCTAACCCTAACCCTAACCCTAACCCTAACCCTAACCCTAACCCTAACCCTAACCCTAACCCTAACCCTAACCCTAACCCTAACCCTAACCCTAACCCTAACCCTAACCCTAACCCTAACCCTAACCCTAACCCTAACCCTAACCAATATGAATAAGGTATCTATGATATAAATTAATTGTGTTGTAGACGGATAAAAAACCTGAGGTTATCTCCAAGTTGGATCTTACAGTATTCATTCTTAAAGGTATCCTCGGAAAGACTACTTGTTTGTCAGTTTTTGTGGGATACAAACAATATTGATAGGAATCAACCTTTTTTTTTAACAACTGAATGTAGTTATGCAGGATCACATAATTTGCTCAGTCTTTAGTTTTCTGTGGATTGCTTCGCTATGGTAACTTTACTGTTAGTTTTGTCATGGGTGTGTTGCATTCTTTTTCACCTCTAGAGAAATACCTCATTAAAAACACACTGACAAGGCTACAAATTATTGAAGTTATAAAGTAATGTTGTTTTTTTTTATATGACAATTCGTTATTCTCATCTCATGTCTTTAACAGCTTACATTTTTTTTTTCATTATTTATATTTTAAAAATCAATATAAATACCTGATATCTACACTGATTATCTTTCAACCGAAGTCTATCAAAAACAAAAGACCTGCAATTCCATAATAAAGAATAAAAATTTAACCTTATCCTCACATGATCATCACTTGGCCACACCTACTAAACACCACGTGACGAAAAAGTGACGTTGACGAGATGAACCACGAAATGAACTCGTAAATATGTTATAACCCTAACCCTAACCCTAACCCTAACCCTAACCCTAACCCTAACCCTAACCCTAACCCTCCTCACATGATCATCACTTGGCCACACCTACTAAACACCACGTGACGAAAAAGTGACGTTGACGAGATGAACCACGAAATGAACTCGTAAATATGTTATAACCCTAACCCTAAACCCTAAACCCTAACCCTAACCCTAACCCTAACCCTAACCCTAACCCTAACCCTAACCCTAACCCTAACCCTAACCCTAAACCCTAACCCTAACCCTAACCCTAACCCTAACCCTAACCCTAACCTAACCCTAACCCTAACCCTAACCCTAACCCTAACCCTAACCCTAACCCTAACCCTAACACTACGTGACCAAAAAGTGACGTTGACGAGATAAACCACGAAATGATCTCGTAAATATGCTATAATCCGAACCCTTACCCTAACCCTAACCCTAACCCATAAAACACTGCATTTAAATATTCCTAACCATTCCCATAGACGTAACTTAATATTTAGCCTTAACAGTTCAATTCGTTTCTGACCCTGAAACATAACACACATGTCAACTTACACTTATCCCTGACCACATCTTACCCTAAGGGATACCCTTGAACATATCATTATTAACAGACTAAACCAAACTTCACCTTATCCTCGTCGTTAACATTTCCGGATAACTTCCCTTTTTAACTATTTTTAATTCTTCACAATAATGATATCCGAGCGTATGAACATGCGACTATGTAAATTGCAAAAACAATACTTTTTTTATATCAAAATATGAATAAGGTATCTATGATATAAATTAATTGTGTTGTAGACGGATAAAAAACCTGAGGTTATCTCCAAGTTGGATCTTACAGTATTCATTCTTAAAGGTATCCTCGGAAAGACTACTTGTTTGTCAGTTTTTGTGGGATACAAACAATATTGATAGGAATCAACCTTTTTTTTTAACAACTGAATGTAGTTATGCAGGATCACATAATTTGCTCAGTCTTTAGTTTTCTGTGGATTGCTTCGCTATGGTAACTTTACTGTTAGTTTTGTCATGGGTGTGTTGCATTCTTTTTCACCTCTAGAGAAATACCTCATTAAAAACACACTGACAAGGCTACAAATTATTGAAGTTATAAAGTAATGTTGTTTTTTTTTATATGACAATTCGTTATTCTCATCTCATGTCTTTAACAGCTTACATTTTTTTTTTCATTATTTATATTTTAAAAATCAATATAAATACCTGATATCTACACTGATTATCTTTCAACCGAAGTCTATCAAAAACAAAAGACCTGCAATTCCATAATAAAGAATAAAAATTTAACCTTATCCTCACATGATCATCACTTGGCCACACCTACTAAACACCACGTGACGAAAAAGTGACGTTGACGAGATGAACCACGAAATGAACTCGTAAATATGTTATAACCCTAACCCTAACCCTAACCCTAAACCCTAACCCTAACCCTAACCCTAACCCTAACCCTAACCCTAACCCTAACCTAACCCTAACCCTAACCCTAACCCTAACCCTAACCCTAACCCTAACCCTAACACTACGTGACCAAAAAGTGACGTTGACGAGATAAACCACGAAATGATCTCGTAAATATGCTATAATCCGAACCCTTACCCTAACCCTAACCCTAACCCATAAAACACTGCATTTAAATATTCCTAACCATTCCCATAGACGTAACTTAATATTTAGCCTTAACAGTTCAATTCGTTTCTGACCCTGAAACATAACACACATGTCAACTTACACTTATCCCTGACCACATCTTACCCTAAGGGATACCCTTGAACATATCATTATTAACAGACTAAACCAAACTTCACCTTATCCTCGTCGTTAACATTTCCGGATAACTTCCCTTTTTAACTATTTTTAATTCTTCACAATAATGATATCCGAGCGTATGAACATGCGACTATGTAAATTGCAAAAACAATACTTTTTTTATATCAAAATATGAATAAGGTATCTATGATATAAATTAATTGTGTTGTAGACGGATAAAAAACCTGAGGTTATCTCCAAGTTGGATCTTACAGTATTCATTCTTAAAGGTATCCTCGGAAAGACTACTTGTTTGTCAGTTTTTGTGGGATACAAACAATATTGATAGGAATCAACCTTTTTTTTTAACAACTGAATGTAGTTATGCAGGATCACATAATTTGCTCAGTCTTTAGTTTTCTGTGGATTGCTTCGCTATGGTAACTTTACTGTTAGTTTTGTCATGGGTGTGTTGCATTCTTTTTCACCTCTAGAGAAATACCTCATTAAAAACACACTGACAAGGCTACAAATTATTGAAGTTATAAAGTAATGTTGTTTTTTTTTATATGACAATTCGTTATTCTCATCTCATGTCTTTAACAGCTTACATTTTTTTTTTCATTATTTATATTTTAAAAATCAATATAAATACCTGATATCTACACTGATTATCTTTCAACCGAAGTCTATCAAAAACAAAAGACCTGCAATTCCATAATAAAGAATAAAAATTTAACCTTATCCTCACATGATCATCACTTGGCCACACCTACTAAACACCACGTGACGAAAAAGTGACGTTGACGAGATGAACCACGAAATGAACTCGTAAATATGTTATAACCCTAACCCTAACCCTAACCCTAACCCTAACCCTAACCCTAACCCTAACCCTAACCCCTAACCCTAACCCTAACCCTAACCCTAACCCTAACCCTAACCCTTGAACATATCATTATTAACAGACTAAACCAAACTTCACCTTATCCTCGTCGTTAACATTTCCGGATAACTTCCCTTTTTAACTATTTTTAATTCTTCACAATAATGATATCCGAGCGTATGAACATGCGACTATGTAAATTGCAAAAACAATACTTTTTTTATATCAAAATATGAATAAGGTATCTATGATATAAATTAATTGTGTTGTAGACGGATAAAAAACCTGAGGTTATCTCCAAGTTGGATCTTACAGTATTCATTCTTAAAGGTATCCTCGGAAAGACTACTTGTTTGTCAGTTTTTGTGGGATACAAACAATATTGATAGGAATCAACCTTTTTTTTTAACAACTGAATGTAGTTATGCAGGATCACATAATTTGCTCAGTCTTTAGTTTTCTGTGGATTGCTTCGCTATGGTAACTTTACTGTTAGTTTTGTCATGGGTGTGTTGCATTCTTTTTCACCTCTAGAGAAATACCTCATTAAAAACACACTGACAAGGCTACAAATTATTGAAGTTATAAAGTAATGTTGTTTTTTTTTATATGACAATTCGTTATTCTCATCTCATGTCTTTAACAGCTTACATTTTTTTTTTCATTATTTATATTTTAAAAATCAATATAAATACCTGATATCTACACTGATTATCTTTCAACCGAAGTCTATCAAAAACAAAAGACCTGCAATTCCATAATAAAGAATAAAAATTTAACCTTATCCTCACATGATCATCACTTGGCCACACCTACTAAACACCACGTGACGAAAAAGTGACGTTGACGAGATGAACCACGAAATGAACTCGTAAATATGTTATAACCCTAACCCTAACCCTAACCCTAACCCTAACCCTAACCCTAACCCTAACCCTAACCCTAACCCTCCTCACATGATCATCACTTGGCCACACCTACTAAACACCACGTGACGAAAAAGTGACGTTGACGAGATGAACCACGAAATGAACTCGTAAATATGTTATAACCCTAACCCTAAACCCTAAACCCTAACCCTAACCCTAACCCTAACCCTAACCCTAACCCTAACCCTAAACCCTAACCCTAACCCTAACCCTAACCCTAACCCTAACCCTAACCTAACCCTAACCCTAACCCTAACCCTAACCCTAACCCTAACCCTAACCCTAACACTACGTGACCAAAAAGTGACGTTGACGAGATAAACCACGAAATGATCTCGTAAATATGCTATAATCCGAACCCTTACCCTAACCCTAACCCTAACCCATAAAACACTGCATTTAAATATTCCTAACCATTCCCATAGACGTAACTTAATATTTAGCCTTAACAGTTCAATTCGTTTCTGACCCTGAAACATAACACACATGTCAACTTACACTTATCCCTGACCACATCTTACCCTAAGGGATACCCTTGAACATATCATTATTAACAGACTAAACCAAACTTCACCTTATCCTCGTCGTTAACATTTCCGGATAACTTCCCTTTTTAACTATTTTTAATTCTTCACAATAATGATATCCGAGCGTATGAACATGCGACTATGTAAATTGCAAAAACAATACTTTTTTTATATCAAAATATGAATAAGGTATCTATGATATAAATTAATTGTGTTGTAGACGGATAAAAAACCTGAGGTTATCTCCAAGTTGGATCTTACAGTATTCATTCTTAAAGGTATCCTCGGAAAGACTACTTGTTTGTCAGTTTTTGTGGGATACAAACAATATTGATAGGAATCAACCTTTTTTTTTAACAACTGAATGTAGTTATGCAGGATCACATAATTTGCTCAGTCTTTAGTTTTCTGTGGATTGCTTCGCTATGGTAACTTTACTGTTAGTTTTGTCATGGGTGTGTTGCATTCTTTTTCACCTCTAGAGAAATACCTCATTAAAAACACACTGACAAGGCTACAAATTATTGAAGTTATAAAGTAATGTTGTTTTTTTTTATATGACAATTCGTTATTCTCATCTCATGTCTTTAACAGCTTACATTTTTTTTTTCATTATTTATATTTTAAAAATCAATATAAATACCTGATATCTACACTGATTATCTTTCAACCGAAGTCTATCAAAAACAAAAGACCTGCAATTCCATAATAAAGAATAAAAATTTAACCTTATCCTCACATGATCATCACTTGGCCACACCTACTAAACACCACGTGACGAAAAAGTGACGTTGACGAGATGAACCACGAAATGAACTCGTAAATATGTTATAACCCTAACCCTAACCCTAACCCTAAATCCTAACCCTAACCCTAACCCTAACCCTAACCCTAACCCTAACCCTAACCTAACCCTAACCCTAACCCTAACCCTAACCCTAACCCTAACCCTAACACTACGTGACCAAAAAGTGACGTTGACGAGATAAACCACGAAATGATCTCGTAAATATGCTATAATCCGAACCCTTACCCTAACCCTAACCCTAACCCATAAAACACTGCATTTAAATATTCCTAACCATTCCCATAGACGTAACTTAATATTTAGCCTTAACAGTTCAATTCGTTTCTGACCCTGAAACATAACACACATGTCAACTTACACTTATCCCTGACCACATCTTACCCTAAGGGATACCCTTGAACATATCATTATTAACAGACTAAACCAAACTTCACCTTATCCTCGTCGTTAACATTTCCGGATAACTTCCCTTTTTAACTATTTTTAATTCTTCACAATAATGATATCCGAGCGTATGAACATGCGACTATGTAAATTGCAAAAACAATACTTTTTTTATATCAAAATATGAATAAGGTATCTATGATATAAATTAATTGTGTTGTAGACGGATAAAAAACCTGAGGTTATCTCCAAGTTGGATCTTACAGTATTCATTCTTAAAGGTATCCTCGGAAAGACTACTTGTTTGTCAGTTTTTGTGGGATACAAACAATATTGATAGGAATCAACCTTTTTTTTTAACAACTGAATGTAGTTATGCAGGATCACATAATTTGCTCAGTCTTTAGTTTTCTGTGGATTGCTTCGCTATGGTAACTTTACTGTTAGTTTTGTCATGGGTGTGTTGCATTCTTTTTCACCTCTAGAGAAATACCTCATTAAAAACACACTGACAAGGCTACAAATTATTGAAGTTATAAAGTAATGTTGTTTTTTTTTATATGACAATTCGTTATTCTCATCTCATGTCTTTAACAGCTTACATTTTTTTTTTCATTATTTATATTTTAAAAATCAATATAAATACCTGATATCTACACTGATTATCTTTCAACCGAAGTCTATCAAAAACAAAAGACCTGCAATTCCATAATAAAGAATAAAAATTTAACCTTATCCTCACATGATCATCACTTGGCCACACCTACTAAACACCACGTGACGAAAAAGTGACGTTGACGAGATGAACCACGAAATGAACTCGTAAATATGTTATAACCCTAACCCTAAACCCTAAACCCTAACCCTAACCCTAACCCTAACCCTAACCCTAACCCTAACCCTAACCCTAACCCTAAACCCTAACCCTAACCCTAACCCTAACCCTAACCCTAACCCTAACCTAACCCTAACCCTAACCCTAACCCTAACCCTAACCCTAACCCTAACCCTAACCCTAACACTACGTGACCAAAAAGTGACGTTGACGAGATAAACCACGAAATGATCTCGTAAATATGCTATAATCCGAACCCTTACCCTAACCCTAACCCTAACCCATAAAACACTGCATTTAAATATTCCTAACCATTCCCATAGACGTAACTTAATATTTAGCCTTAACAGTTCAATTCGTTTCTGACCCTGAAACATAACACACATGTCAACTTACACTTATCCCTGACCACATCTTACCCTAAGGGATACCCTTGAACATATCATTATTAACAGACTAAACCAAACTTCACCTTATCCTCGTCGTTAACATTTCCGGATAACTTCCCTTTTTAACTATTTTTAATTCTTCACAATAATGATATCCGAGCGTATGAACATGCGACTATGTAAATTGCAAAAACAATACTTTTTTTATATCAAAATATGAATAAGGTATCTATGATATAAATTAATTGTGTTGTAGACGGATAAAAAACCTGAGGTTATCTCCAAGTTGGATCTTACAGTATTCATTCTTAAAGGTATCCTCGGAAAGACTACTTGTTTGTCAGTTTTTGTGGGATACAAACAATATTGATAGGAATCAACCTTTTTTTTTAACAACTGAATGTAGTTATGCAGGATCACATAATTTGCTCAGTCTTTAGTTTTCTGTGGATTGCTTCGCTATGGTAACTTTACTGTTAGTTTTGTCATGGGTGTGTTGCATTCTTTTTCACCTCTAGAGAAATACCTCATTAAAAACACACTGACAAGGCTACAAATTATTGAAGTTATAAAGTAATGTTGTTTTTTTTTATATGACAATTCGTTATTCTCATCTCATGTCTTTAACAGCTTACATTTTTTTTTTCATTATTTATATTTTAAAAATCAATATAAATACCTGATATCTACACTGATTATCTTTCAACCGAAGTCTATCAAAAACAAAAGACCTGCAATTCCATAATAAAGAATAAAAATTTAACCTTATCCTCACATGATCATCACTTGGCCACACCTACTAAACACCACGTGACGAAAAAGTGACGTTGACGAGATGAACCACGAAATGAACTCGTAAATATGTTATAACCCTAACCCTAAACCCTAAACCCTAACCCTAACCCTAACCCTAACCCTAACCCTAACCCTAACCCTAACCCTAAACCCTAACCCTAAACCCTAACCCTAACCCTAACCCTAACCCTAACCTAACCCTAACCCTAACCCTAACCCTAACCCTAACCCTAACCCTAACCCTAACCCTAACACTACGTGACCAAAAAGTGACGTTGACGAGATAAACCACGAAATGATCTCGTAAATATGCTATAATCCGAACCCTTACCCTAACCCTAACCCTAACCCATAAAACACTGCATTTAAATATTCCTAACCATTCCCATAGACGTAACTTAATATTTAGCCTTAACAGTTCAATTCGTTTCTGACCCTGAAACATAACACACATGTCAACTTACACTTATCCCTGACCACATCTTACCCTAAGGGATACCCTTGAACATATCATTATTAACAGACTAAACCAAACTTCACCTTATCCTCGTCGTTAACATTTCCGGATAACTTCCCTTTTTAACTATTTTTAATTCTTCACAATAATGATATCCGAGCGTATGAACATGCGACTATGTAAATTGCAAAAACAATACTTTTTTTATATCAAAATATGAATAAGGTATCTATGATATAAATTAATTGTGTTGTAGACGGATAAAAAACCTGAGGTTATCTCCAAGTTGGATCTTACAGTATTCATTCTTAAAGGTATCCTCGGAAAGACTACTTGTTTGTCAGTTTTTGTGGGATACAAACAATATTGATAGGAATCAACCTTTTTTTTTAACAACTGAATGTAGTTATGCAGGATCACATAATTTGCTCAGTCTTTAGTTTTCTGTGGATTGCTTCGCTATGGTAACTTTACTGTTAGTTTTGTCATGGGTGTGTTGCATTCTTTTTCACCTCTAGAGAAATACCTCATTAAAAACACACTGACAAGGCTACAAATTATTGAAGTTATAAAGTAATGTTGTTTTTTTTTATATGACAATTCGTTATTCTCATCTCATGTCTTTAACAGCTTACATTTTTTTTTTCATTATTTATATTTTAAAAATCAATATAAATACCTGATATCTACACTGATTATCTTTCAACCGAAGTCTATCAAAAACAAAAGACCTGCAATTCCATAATAAAGAATAAAAATTTAACCTTATCCTCACATGATCATCACTTGGCCACACCTACTAAACACCACGTGACGAAAAAGTGACGTTGACGAGATGAACCACGAAATGAACTCGTAAATATGTTATAACCCTAACCCTAACCCTAACCCTAACCCTAACCCTAACCCTAACCCTAACCTAACCCTAACCCTAACCCTAACCCTAACCCTAACCCTAACCCTAACCCTAAACCCTAACCCTAACCCTAACCCTAACCCTAACCCTAACCCTAACCCTAACCCTAACCCGAACCCTTACCCTAACCCTAACCCTAACCCATAAAACACTGCATTTAAATATTCCTAACCATTCCCATAGACGTAACTTAATATTTAGCCTTAACAGTTCAATTCGTTTCTGACCCTGAAACATAACACACATGTCAACTTACACTTATCCCTGACCACATCTTACCCTAAGGGATACCCTTGAACATATCATTATTAACAGACTAAACCAAACTTCACCTTATCCTCGTCGTTAACATTTCCGGATAACTTCCCTTTTTAACTATTTTTAATTCTTCACAATAATGATATCCGAGCGTATGAACATGCGACTATGTAAATTGCAAAAACAATACTTTTTTTATATCAAAATATGAATAAGGTATCTATGATATAAATTAATTGTGTTGTAGACGGATAAAAAACCTGAGGTTATCTCCAAGTTGGATCTTACAGTATTCATTCTTAAAGGTATCCTCGGAAAGACTACTTGTTTGTCAGTTTTTGTGGGATACAAACAATATTGATAGGAATCAACCTTTTTTTTTAACAACTGAATGTAGTTATGCAGGATCACATAATTTGCTCAGTCTTTAGTTTTCTGTGGATTGCTTCGCTATGGTAACTTTACTGTTAGTTTTGTCATGGGTGTGTTGCATTCTTTTTCACCTCTAGAGAAATACCTCATTAAAAACACACTGACAAGGCTACAAATTATTGAAGTTATAAAGTAATGTTGTTTTTTTTTATATGACAATTCGTTATTCTCATCTCATGTCTTTAACAGCTTACATTTTTTTTTTCATTATTTATATTTTAAAAATCAATATAAATACCTGATATCTACACTGATTATCTTTCAACCGAAGTCTATCAAAAACAAAAGACCTGCAATTCCATAATAAAGAATAAAAATTTAACCTTATCCTCACATGATCATCACTTGGCCACACCTACTAAACACCACGTGACGAAAAAGTGACGTTGACGAGATGAACCACGAAATGAACTCGTAAATATGTTATAACCCTAACCCTAACCCTAACCCTAACCCTAACCCTAACCCTAACCCTAACCCTAACCCTCCTCACATGATCATCACTTGGCCACACCTACTAAACACCACGTGACGAAAAAGTGACGTTGACGAGATGAACCACGAAATGAACTCGTAAATATGTTATAACCCTAACCCTAACCCTAACCCTAACCCTAACCCTAACCCTAACCCTAACCCTAACCCAACACACTGACAAGGCTACAAATTATTGAAGTTATAAAGTAATGTTGTTTTTTTTTATATGACAATTCGTTATTCTCATCTCATGTCTTTAACAGCTTACATTTTTTTTTTCATTATTTATATTTTAAAAATCAATATAAATACCTGATATCTACACTGATTATCTTTCAACCGAAGTCTATCAAAAACAAAAGACCTGCAATTCCATAATAAAGAATAAAAATTTAACCTTATCCTCACATGATCATCACTTGGCCACACCTACTAAACACCACGTGACGAAAAAGTGACGTTGACGAGATGAACCACGAAATGAACTCGTAAATATGTTATAACCCTAACCCTAAACCCTAAACCCTAACCCTAACCCTAACCCTAACCCTAACCCTAACCCTAACCCTAACCCTAACCCTAAACCCTAACCCTAACCCTAACCCTAACCCTAACCCTAACCCTAACCCTAACCTAACCCTAACCCTAACCCTAACCCTAACCCTAACCCTAACCCTAACCCTAACCCTAACACTACGTGACCAAAAAGTGACGTTGACGAGATAAACCACGAAATGATCTCGTAAATATGCTATAATCCGAACCCTTACCCTAACCCTAACCCTAACCCATAAAACACTGCATTTAAATATTCCTAACCATTCCCATAGACGTAACTTAATATTTAGCCTTAACAGTTCAATTCGTTTCTGACCCTGAAACATAACACACATGTCAACTTACACTTATCCCTGACCACATCTTACCCTAAGGGATACCCTTGAACATATCATTATTAACAGACTAAACCAAACTTCACCTTATCCTCGTCGTTAACATTTCCGGATAACTTCCCTTTTTAACTATTTTTAATTCTTCACAATAATGATATCCGAGCGTATGAACATGCGACTATGTAAATTGCAAAAACAATACTTTTTTTATATCAAAATATGAATAAGGTATCTATGATATAAATTAATTGTGTTGTAGACGGATAAAAAACCTGAGGTTATCTCCAAGTTGGATCTTACAGTATTCATTCTTAAAGGTATCCTCGGAAAGACTACTTGTTTGTCAGTTTTTGTGGGATACAAACAATATTGATAGGAATCAACCTTTTTTTTTAACAACTGAATGTAGTTATGCAGGATCACATAATTTGCTCAGTCTTTAGTTTTCTGTGGATTGCTTCGCTATGGTAACTTTACTGTTAGTTTTGTCATGGGTGTGTTGCATTCTTTTTCACCTCTAGAGAAATACCTCATTAAAAACACACTGACAAGGCTACAAATTATTGAAGTTATAAAGTAATGTTGTTTTTTTTTATATGACAATTCGTTATTCTCATCTCATGTCTTTAACAGCTTACATTTTTTTTTTCATTATTTATATTTTAAAAATCAATATAAATACCTGATATCTACACTGATTATCTTTCAACCGAAGTCTATCAAAAACAAAAGACCTGCAATTCCATAATAAAGAATAAAAATTTAACCTTATCCTCACATGATCATCACTTGGCCACACCTACTAAACACCACGTGACGAAAAAGTGACGTTGACGAGATGAACCACGAAATGAACTCGTAAATATGTTATAACCCTAACCCTAACCCTAACCCTAACCCTAACCCTAACCCTAACCCTAACCCTAACCCTAACCCTAACCCTAACCCTAACCCTAACCCTAACCCTAACCCTAACCCTAACCCTAACCCTAACCCTAACCCTAACCCTAACCCTAACCCTAACCCTAACCCTAACCCTAACCCTAACCCTAACCCTAACCCTAACCCTAACCCTAACCCTAACCCTAACCCTAACCCTAACCCTAACCCTAACCCTAACCCTAACCCTAACCCTAACCCTAACCCTAACCCTAACCCTAACCCTAACCCTAACCCTAACCCTAACCCTGTACTTAACATGATCCCTGTCGTTAAACTTATAATTAACCTTAACATTATTATCAGACCACTTTATTATTTGATTTTACTTCGTACATATTGTTTCTACACTTCAATCTAATCCTGGTATCTATGATGAGTTTATCTAAACCACTCATTTTTTTTAAACGTTTAGTAGTCAGCACTTCGGTGTTGACATTACTATCAATTAATTGGTCATTCTTATAAATTTCTTGTTTACAAAAGTATGAATTTTCGAAATACTAAGGATTTTCTTATCCGAGGCATACATGACCTTATCCGTATTTGGTCCTACTTTTTTTAATTTTGGATTCTCAATGCTCTTAACTTTGTACTTGCTAGGTTTTATAACTATTTTGATCTGAGCTTCACTGATAAGTCTTATGTAGACGAAATGCACGTCTGGCGTATTAAATTATAAGCCTGGTACCTTTGTTAACTATTGACACAATACAGAAATAAATTGGTAACAAGAAAAAATTTATACGAATTGCTATTAAAAAGCATCTTGTTTTACATGACGTCTTTGAGTATTCATGATTCGTTTGTCTGAAATACTATCTTCACCTCAAACAATGACTTACATTTATCTATAGACTAATCCGCTATTGTATTATAATCCTAAGTTTACCAAACCTCAGTCTTTACGCCTCTCTTTATCTTCAAAACTAGTTTTAAACTTATTCTTGTCCTAAGACGTAAGTTATACTTAACCTTATCCTTATCATTACCCTTAACCTTATACGTTATTTAATCCTAAGACATTACCTTGTACTTAACCTTATCCTTCCCATTAAACTTATCATTAACTAAAACCTTATCATCAGACGACTGTATTATTGGATTTTACTTCGTACATATCGTTTCTACACTCTCATCTCAACCTAATCATTTTTGTCATAGACTTATCCGCTACTATATTATAATCTTAAGTTTATCAACACTCACTCTTTACATCTCTCTATATCTTCAAAACAACTAATTTTATACTTATCCTTATCTTCAGACGTTATCTCATACTTTACCTTATCCTAATCATTACTCTTAATCTTATACTTAACCTTATCCTTATCATCCTAAGTTTATCAACACTCACTATATACGATGTTGACTGCTGTACCCCTATTTTGAGAATTTTACCTTTATGTATATTTGTTTTATTCACGCATCGTTGTTAATACCGTGTTCTACATAAGAAAATGCCTGTACCAAGTAAGGAATATGACAGTTGTTGTCCATTCATTTGTTTGTGATTTTGATTTTGCCATTTGATCAGGGACTTTCCGTTTTGAATTTTCCTCGAAGTTCAGTATGTTTTCTGATTTTATATATTATACCTCTCTTTATCTTCGCTAGCTAATGTTATACTTATCCTTGTCCTCAAACGGGAATTATAACTAACCTTATCCTTATCATCATCCTGTTCCTTCTTCTTAATCTTATCTTTATCTTTAGACGTAACCTTGTACTTAATCGTAACCTTATTCTTACCGTTATCTTTATCTTTATCTTTATCTTTATCTTCTTTTTAAACTGGATTTTATTCTGTTCATATCGTTTCTACACTGCAATTTCAACCAAATCCTTTTTTCTAAACGTTTACACAAAACAGAAGGAATACAAAATATTTCCCAAAACTGTATAGTGATTATACTCTTTTTTGTGTATTACTGACCAGTTTGTCTTAACTACTATCTGAACCCTATACAATGACTAATCATATATATACTTATTCCTTAGCTACTTTATTATAATCTTAAAATTATGAACACTCACTGCTTAATACTATCTTCAACCTAAAAAAATATTTTATTATAAACCTTATCCTCAGATGCAATCTTATACCTAACCTTATCTTTACAATTACCCTAAACCTTATCATTAACCTTATCATTATCGTAAGACGTAACCTATACTTAACCTTATCCTTATATTCACCAGTTAACTTATCATTAACCGTATCATTATCATCAGATGACTTTAATATTGGATTTTGTTTTGTACATGATTACATGTCCAACTTGCAGTTTTATAATAAATCTAGTGTTATATACTCTTTTCACTGAAGTCATAAGAATACTGCTATTGATTTGGTAATTTAAATATATAAATAGGGGGCATTTTTTTAATTCTTACATAGAATCAAACCTGTTAATTATTGTTTGGCGTATGTAATCGTTAAAGTTCACCTTAGGTTAGGGTTAGAGTGAGGGTAATAGTCAACACCAAATTCAACCTTAGACGTTAGCTTGTACTTAACCTTATCGTCATCATTATCCTTTTTCTCATTATTTACCAAATTCGAATCCTCAGCCGACTTTTTGTTTTGGATTATATTTCGTTTTTACACTGAAATCTAAACCCAAGAATTTTTCTTATAGTTTACACAATACAGAAATGCATTGCTTCCATGATAAATGAATATGTATTACAAGTAGAAAGCATCTAATTTTATATGACTTTTATTTAGCAATAAGGCAAATGTTTGATAAATGGAATATTAAAGAGTTATCATACTCGTCCTTGTGTATTTATGATTTGTTTGTCTGAAATACCATCTGAACCTCATATAATGACTTTTACTAATATATAGACTTATCTGCTACTATATTAATATCTACAATCTTAAGTTTATCAACACTTAATCTTTACACCTCTCTTTATCTTCAAAACTAATTTTATACTTATCCTTATCCTCATCCTCAGACGCAACCTTATACTTAACCTTATCCTTGTCAATCCCTTTAATCTTTTACTTAACCTAATCCTTATCATTACCCTTAATCTTATACTTAACCTTATCCTTATCATTACCCTCAACCTTATACCTAACCTTATCCTTATCATTACCCTTAACCTTATACTTAAACTTATCCTTATCATTACCTTCAACCTTATACTTAAACTTATCCTTATCAATACCCTTAATCTTATACTTAACCTTATCCTTATCATCTTAAGTTTATCAACACTCACTATATACGGTGTTGACTGCTGTACCCCTATTTTGAGAATTTTACCTTTATGTATATTTGTTTTATTCACGCATCGTTGTTAATACCGTGTTCTACATAAGAAAATGCCTGTACCAAGTAAGGAATATGACAGTTGTTGTCCATTCATTTGTTTGTGATTTTGATTTTGCCATTTGATCAGGGACTTTCCGTTTTGAATTTTCCTCGAAGTTCAGTATTTTTTCTGTTTTTATATCTTATACCTCTCTTTATCTTCGCTAGCTAATGTTATACTCATCCTTGTCCTCAAACGGGAATTATAATTAACCTTATCCTTATCATCATCCTGTTCCTTCTACTTAAACTTGTCTTTATCTTTAGACGTAACCTTGTACTTAACCTTAACCTTATCCTTATCCTTACCGTTATCTTTATCTTTATCTTTATCTTCAAACGATTTTTAAACTGGATTTTATTCTGTTCATATCGTTTCTACACTGCAATCTCAACCAAATCCTTTTTTCTAAACGTTTACACAATACAGAAATGCATTGCTAGCCAGAAAAAAGCTAAATGAAATGCGACAAGAACGCTTATTATTTTACATGACATTATTTAACAATAATGCAAAGGATTTGTAAAAGGAATAAAAACTTTTTCCCAAAACTGTATAGTGAGTATACTCTTTTTTGTGTATTCCTGACCAGTTTGTCTTAACTACTATCTGAACCCTATACAATGACTAATCATATATATACTTATTCCTTAGCTACTTTATTATAATCATAAAATTATGAACACTCACTGCTTAATACTATCTTTACCCTAAAAAAATATTTTATTATAAACCTAATCCTCAGATGCAATCTTATACCGAACCTTATCCTTACAATTACCCTAAACCTTATCATTAACCTTATCATTATCGTAAGACGTAACCTATACTTAACCTTATCCTTATATTCACCCGTTAACTTATCATTAACCGTAGCATTATCATCAGATGACTTTAATATTGGATTTTGTTTTGTACATGATTACATCTCCAACTTGCAGTTTTATAATAAATCTAGTGTTATATACTCTTTTCACTGAAGTCATAAGGATACTGCTATTGATTTGGCAATTTAAATATATAAATAGCGGGCATTTTTTTTCATTCTTACATAGAATCAAACCTGTTAATTATTGTTTGGCGTATGTAATCGTAAAAGTTCACCTTAGGTTAGGGTTAGGGTGAGGGTAATAGTCAACACCAAATTCAACCTTAGACGTTAGCTTGTACTTAACCTTATGGTCATCATTATCCTTTTTCTCGTTATTTACCAAATTCGAATCCTCAGACGACTTTTTGTATTGGATTATATTTCGTTTCTACACTGAAATCTAAACCCAAGAACTTTTCTCATAGTTTACACAATACAGAAATGCATTGCTTCCATGATAAATGAATATGTATTACAAGTAGAAAGCATTTATTTTATATGACTTTTATTTAGCAATTGTAAAGGTTTTGTAAATGGAATACAAGATATTATCCAAAACTGTGGAGTGATCATACATTTCTTTCTGTGATCCTGATCCGTTTGTCCGAAATACTATGTCAACCTTATACAATGACTTATATTCAACTTTGGAATTATTCGCTACTATATTATAATCTTAAGTTTATCAATACTCACTGCTTAATCTTTTCTTTATCCTCAAAAGTAATTTTAAACTTAACATTACCCTCAGACGTAATATCATACTTAACCTTATCCTTATCATTACCCTTTACCTTATACTTAATCTTATCTAAATTCTTAAACGTAACCTTGTACTTTACCTTATCCTTATCCTTACTCTTATACTTATCATTATCCTCAGACGATTTGTATTTTAGATTATATGTCGTACATGACGTTTCTACACTGCAATCTAATCACAATCAGTTTTCCTAATGTTCACACAATACAGAAATGCATTGCTAACCAGAAAAAAATGATATGTATTGAAGTAGAAAGCATCGTATTTTACATAACCTTATTTAGAAATAATGCTAAGGTTTTGTAAATGCAAAATATTAACCAAAACTGTATAGTGATCATGCTCTTCTCTTTGTGTTCCTGAACTACTATCTCAACCTTATACAATGACTTATCATCTCTAGACTTATTCGCTAGCCACTATATTCTAATCTTAAGTTTATTAACACTCAATGCTTAATCCTATCTTTATCCTCAAATATAATTTTATCCTTAACCTTATTCTCAGACGAAATTTTATACTTAACCCTAACCCTTATCTTATACTTAACCTTATCCTTATCATTACACTTAACCTTATCTTTAATCTAAAACGTAACCTTGTATCTAACCTTATCCTTATTCATTACCTTTGTTTTATAATTAACCTAATCCGTGTCCTCAGACTACTTTTATGTTGGATTTTTTTTTCGAACATATCAGTTCAAAACTGCAACTTAAACCCAATCATTTTTCTTGTCGTTTACACAATAGAGAAATACATTGCTAACCAGAAAAATTGATATGTATTGTAAGTTGTCTTTTAGATATAACCTTATTATGAACCTTATATTATCTTTTGAAAAATGAAAACAACACGTTTAAAAAAATTTCATGCGTCCAAAGCCCTTTTCCTGATTTTTCTTTGTAGGTTTTAGATAACATTATATCTGTTTTACAAACGGACGGACAGACGGACCGACTTACGGACGGAAAGACTAAATATTGAACATCCTAAACTCTTACATAGAATCATACTTGTTAAACATCGTTTGGCGTTTGGAATCGTAAAAGACCACCTGTCAACAAAACCTTATGTAATTAACCCTAAGGTTCCCCTTATGTTGGAAACTCTATTGTGACGTCACCACATACACTTTTAAAAGGATAATTAAAATGACAATTTCAATTTTATATAACGAAAACAACAATTCCCATAGAAATTCATTAGCTGAAAAATTAGTCCAATAATTTCTACACATTTAAAAAAAAACCTAACAAAGATCTATCAAGGAATAAAGAAGTTACTACAAAATTAAGGGACCTACCTTTGCACATCTATACCCTTCAAAGTCTCAGCATGAAAAGGGCGAAATGTGGAGGGGAACGATGTTTTATGTTAAAGGCTAGAAAAATGGCATTTAATTGTTTTAACCCATTCATTTTAAATAGTTGTATCTTACTCAATTCTCAACGGATTTTCATCATCTAGACACCAATTTAAAGCTAATTGTTTCAGCTTTAATACTGTTTTACTGAAAATTGTTTGCAATCATCCTAAAAATTATCAAAGTTAATGTAAATCCACATGTGGCATTATATTTTTTCCCATGCGTTTTACACTGCAGTAACTTATTTAAAATTCAATGGCCTTTCATAATGTGTGTGTGTGTGTTTGTGTGTTGATAAAAGTGTTCATGTGTATGTTCATCGTATTGTATGTGTGTGTATGTGTTTTAGACATAACCTTATACTGAACCTTATATTATCCTTTAAAACATGAATATAAAGAGAAAATGTGGTATGATTGCCAATGAGACAACTGTCCACAAGAGACTAAAATGACACAGACATTAACAACTATAGGTCACCGTACGGCCTTCAACATTGAGCAAAGCTCATACCGCATAGTCAGCTATAATAGGCCCCGATATGACAATGTAAAACAATTCAAACGAGAAAACTAATGGCCTTATTTATATAAAAAAATGAACGAAAAACAAATATGTAACACATAAACAAACGACAACCACTGAATTACAGGCTCCTGACTTGGGACAGGCACATACATAAATAATGTGGCGGGGTTAAGCATGGTAGCGGGATCCCAACCCTCCCCCTAACCTGGGACAGTGGTATAACAGTACAACATAAGAACGAACTATAAAAATCAGTTGAAAAAGGCTTAACTCATCAGATGGACAAAAATACAAGTGGACGTGGCCGGGTACTTGTACATCCCGACAACAAAAAGACACTAGGAACAGATATGAGAGTACTCGCAGTTATCTGACAAAGCCACTAACAACTAATAAAAAACATCATGCATCTAAGACTAAACTATCAATCCGTACACATCCAACATCCAATGGATTTAGTGTAAAGACGTCATAAACTGTCAGAGAAAAACATGACCTTGTGAAATGCCAAGTTACATGTATCGAAAAACAACACTAACCCTTAAATTCTATGAGTCCGAAGGGCTAAGATAACCTTAAAAGTGTTTTAATCTTATCATCAACCATAATCTGATCAGGATTGTATAATGGATTTTATTTCTTACATATCGGATCCCAACTCAAATCTTATCCCAATCATCAATTCCTTTTCTGAAGTACAAAACAAAACCTTGCTTACAAGTAAAAAGGAAAGAAGTAGAACCAACTTTTGGGACATGCAAAATTTTTGCAAATACAAATCAAGATCTGACCCAAAACAGTAGATGGGTCCGTCTTTTCTTAGAGTTTGCCGGATGGAATTATTTGAATCATTCCATGACTTTCACTGATCTATAGACGTATTCTCTACTGCATTATTCCACGTGCCCCACTCAGCACTCACCTAGGTAACTTATCCTCAAACATAAAATTATATCCAACCATATACCTATCACTATCCTTAATAGTACCCGTAAACTTGCACAAATCATTATCTCTTTCAATGCCCTCAACTTTATAGTTAACCATATCCTTATCATTAGCTATATCTTTATACTTAACCTTAATCTAAATCGTATCCTTATTATTACCCTTAAACTTAAACTGAACCTTATTTTACCTTAAACTCAGCCTAATCCTCATCATTAACCTCACCCTATTCTCATTATACCTTGAAATAAGAATTTATTCCGAACATATTGTTTGTAAACGCACATCTTAACCCCATCATTTTGCTCATACAAAAAGTTGGGGTAAGTTAGGGTGAGTGTTAGGTTTGATCTATAGTCAAAGTGGTAGATGTCCTTGGCTAATGCAATATCTTTACTAGAACATTGCCAAGGTATACCAATTCTGCATATGTGGCAAGCCAAATAAAAAAATACTATGAATATTTCTGTATAGCTTTAATTCTGAAATATTTTATCTTAAATGAGGCATAAGAACGGTCGGGTATTTCAACTTTTTTGCAAAGTCTGAGGTATTCTGTATATGCTAACTTTGTATTTTGACAGTTCAAGGTTAGCACATTGTCCATAACTTCGATTTCCGTTGAGGTCCATCTGGCTTTATTTCCTGCTGGCAAATGTATCCTAAGCATTTTCGTGACGTTGTCGTCTACAGCAATATCAGAAACACTGTCTACATCAGTGTTTTCGATAGTTTGGATAACTTCTTGCTCAGAAAATATCTCCTGTGGCTGGATTTCAAAATCATAGGTAATTTCCGATTCATGTATATGAATTGGTATAGATTCATGTAAGCGTTTCAGCAGCAAATGTCGCAACTTTGGCAGTGAGAAAAAAGACAAAATCTCACAGCTTTGAAGAAGCTGAATGAAATGCGGAATTTCAGCCACTAGTTTTTTATGCAGTAATTCAATGTTTCTAAAATGAACAAACCAATTATTTTGCATAAGACCTAAGCATGTTAAGTACGGCAACAGGTGAATAAGACTATCGGAATGAAGAATATTGTCTGGAAGCCTTTCCAAGATGATGCACATCCATGGAAACAAAAAGTCATTGTTATGATTTGTCATAAGTGCTTCGAATTTTGATTTGTACACTAACATATTTTCATCTAAGTATATGATTGTTTCCATTGACAGTGTTTTTGCCCTATTTTCTAGGTTTTCTGAACTTACACCTCCAGAACTAAGTCGTAGAACTCCTAGTCCACTCCAATGGATGCTAGGATTTCTATTGGAATCATACGTACGCAGGTCGGGGAAAAAAATAAGCTTCTGATGAGTAAGTCCCGCTTTTAGCACCTCCTTTATATCTATATTCCATTGTTCTAAAAGCTCCAAAACACGACCAAACACATACGGTGACCTGTAAAACTTTTTATTCCCAATTCGATCACATAAAGTGTCTAAAGTTATAGAACCTGTAAATTTTCCCCAATCAGGTAAGTCTCTCATCTTTAAGTCTGATAACAATGATTTGTTACATTTTGCTACTTTTTTTGGATCGTATAGAATATCTTGTATAAGAATAAGTATTGCTCTGCTACCGATAACGTTATGAGAGGCAGTATATACATCAGAAAAGTTTGAGATACGTCGAATTCTGTCTTTGTCTGTTGCAGATAGATTCCAGAAGTACAGCGGTGGGAGTGATCTTTCATTCAGTGCACAAGTCGTGCTATCTTCTAGTGCAAGGAATCCTTTTTCCCAAGTTGCTGCACGGGAAGGTTTTGATCCTCCAGGACCTAGATTTATGGCAGAAATGTTGTCATTAAAGGCATTCGGTCTTCCTCTCCAGAAAAATTCATTCGCTGTTTCATACTGATATGCTTTCCACACATTCAGAAAACCACCTTTACGGTTGTAATCATTAAACAAATCGTTTAGAGTAGTTGCAATGTGCTGCGGAATTGAGCGAAGTGCTTCAATGAATCTGTATGTTGGTATGCAGTTCTCGGTAAAAGGAACAAGCAAAGGATATTTTGCAATAATTTCTTTAACCATATCTAAGAAAATAAAGTCTTCAGCTTGGAGACAATTAGTATTCAATATGTTCTCACAAACAACTTCTAATCGCGCATTCACTCGGTTCAATTTCATAACGTTTTCAGAGGTGAGTGTTATATATTCCCGTGCATGGTTTTCTAAGGCAACTTGTACCTTTTCATGAAGCATTCCACAGGATACAATTGCTCCAAAAACAGGGTGAAGATATTTCGAATGCAAATGCGGAGTGTCTGCATAAAATTGTATGAATGTTAATGAATTAGGAAAAAGAAGTATTTTCCTAAGATCAGCTGTTATATCCATACCTCTTCCATCTAAGTTACTTTGAAAGTTTGCACAGGACGAAATCGAGAGTGCGGAAACAATATTACCTCGTTCTCCAACCAAGTCCTGAATACCAAATCGTGACCAAAATAAACTTTGGTTTAATATTGGAGATGAAATAGTAAGCGCAACATGAACAGTAACTCTTGCAGCTTCAAACACATTTTTTAAGTCTATGCGATCGGAACGATCTCTGGCGCCGAATTTGAAGGCAATCAGAACAGGTTCAAAATTGCTCACTCCTTCAATTTGAGACAAGGCTAAATCCATTATTTGCAAAATAAATTGTCTGTCATCAGGTAAGACATAAAGTTTTCGAATATCTGAAATGACGTTCTTTTTAAAAGTATTTCGTGAAATGTTTTCTCCATCAAGGCGCTTGATGACACACGAAAGTTGTTTTCTAAATATATCATAATATGACCATTGGACTTCATTCAAATCCTTTTTACTGTACTTTTGAAATTTGATTTTCCCCGCTTTTGGCAATAACACAAAGTGAAAATCAAATCCATCTCCATCGCAAATTTTCATACTTTTGGACCATCTTAAGTACTGCTGTCCCACTGAATTATAGTGATGCAGACAAACGTGTTTCCTTAAGATTTGAAACACATCTATGAGACTTGCCTGTTTTCTCTGCAGCAGAGTTATATATGAAAAAGGCGTGAGAATGCTGGAAAAATTATTAAAAGTTCCCACTATTCCATCAATGTCGAATATAAAATCTAGCCATAAATTTTGAGCTAAGGTTCCGATTTTGGCATCTCGAATCCTTACACTTGATTGTCTTCTTAGAAATTCCTCAGGACAATGATTATGGACTTCAAAATCTGATATAAAATTTTGAGTATTTTCCCTGCCGCATGAAATTAAAGATCCTGATTCACAAGCATATGCTTCCATCGCCACTCCTATAAATAGGGAGACATATTTAGATTTAAAATCAACAGTACAAAAATAGGTTTTACTTTTCCGGTCACTTATCATCAACATAAAACTCAAGTTGAAAACTAATCACCAACTTTACCATATAACACTGCTCATAAATTATCCTAGCCATTCACATAGACTAAAATTAATACTTAGCCTTAACAGTTCAATTCATTTCTTACCCTGAAACATAACACACATGTCAATTTACACTTATCCCTGACCAAATCGTACCCTAAGGGATACCCTTGAACTTATCATTATTAACAGACGAAACAAAAACTTCACCTTATCCTCGTCGTTAACATTTCCGGATAACTTCCCTTTTTAACTATTTTTAATTCTTCACAATAAGGATATGCGAGCGTATAAAAATGCGAATTTGTAAATTGCCAAAAAATACTTTTTTATATCAAAGTATGAATAAAGTATCCATGATATAAATTAATTGTGTTGTAGACGGATAAGAAAGCTGATCCTATCTCCAAGTTGGATCTAACTGTATTCATTCTTGGAAGTAACCTTGGGAATACTACTTGTTTGTCAGTTTTTGTGGGATACAAACAATATTGATTGGAATCAACAATTTTTTTAACCAACTGAATGTAGTTATGCAGGACCACATAATTTGCTCAGTCTTCAGTTTTCTGTGGGTTGCTTCGCTATGGTAATTCACTTTTATTTTTGCCATTGGTGTGTCGCATTCTTTTTCACCTCTAGAAACATACATCATTAAACACACACTGACAAGGCTAATTCTTGAGGTAATAAAACATATAATAATCTTAAATAATGTGTTTTTTTTTTATATAACAATTCGTTAGTCTTATCTCATTTTTGTTAAGAGGTTAAATTTCATTTCTATTATTTACATTTTAAAATTAAACCAAATGCATACCTTATATCAACAGTGATTGTCTTTCAATCGTAGTCTGTAACAAAAGACCTTCAATACCATAATTAAGAATTGTAGTTAAACCTCGCTCATTTCGTAGTTCATCTCGTCACGTGGTGTTTTGTAGGTGTGGCCAAATGATGATCCACCTTATCCTTAGACGTTACCTTGTACTTAACCTTATCCTGATCCATATCGTTATACGTCTCATTAACCTCACCTTTATCTTCAGACGATTTTTGTATTGGATTTTATTGCGTAGATATCGTTTCTACACTGCAATCTAAACCCACTCTTTTTTCTAAATGTTTACACAATACAGAAATAAAATGCTAAACAGAAAAAAATGATATGAATTGTAATGAGAAAGCATCTTATTTTACATGACTTCTTTGTGTACTGATAATTCGTTTTTCTGAAATATTATCTAAATCTTATACAATGACATATATTTATCTAAAGACTTCTCCGCTACTATATTATAATTTTAAGTTTATCAACACTCACTCTTTACACCTCTCTTTATCTTCAGAACTAATTTTATACTTATCCTTGTCATCTGACGTAAATTATGCTTAACCTTATCCGTAGACGTTACCTTGTACTTAACTTTATCCTTATCCATACCGTTATACGTCTCATTAACCTCACCTTTATCTTCAGACGATTTTTAATTTGGATTTTATTGCGTATATATCGTTTCTACACTGCAATCTAAACCCAAACTTTTTTTGCGGTAAATGGCTACATTCTGGCGGTATACTGCTACTTGTTGGCGGTAAATTACTACATGATGGCGGTATATGGCTACTTTTTTGCGGTAAATGACTACATTTCAGGGTAATTGGCTACATGTTTATACTTAACATCGCTTTATGGCTACATGAGGCATACATTATCGGCCTTTACCGTTCTAAAGTTAAAACAAAATCACGAAACCGTAAATAGCTTAATGATTACAGCATTTTTACATACGTTTTCTTATTGTCTTTGTCTTTTCTTCACCTTTTTGTCTTTTTTTGCTCATGAACTCAAAATAAAATAAACTAAAGATAAACTAAAGATAGACTAAAGATTCAAAATGCAACAAAATCGGAAACTCAAATTGAAGATCAGAAAATTAAAGTGGAAAATTTGGAAGAGAAAAAAGAGTAAATGGAAGATTTTTGTCAACTAAATATGCATTCAAACTTAGAAAACCTTCAACAGAAAACACAAATAAATATCTTAAAACTAGAAACTGAGTATGATTTGCTTCAAAATTATGGTGTAAACAAAAGCCGTAACTAGTTAAAAAAGCTTCCTCAGTATCAAAAGAAAAAATAGCAAAAGGAAAAACAAATTCTGCCATTTCAAACAGAAAAAAAATATTAAAAAGGTACCAATTGAATTAAATTTTGTATGATACGAAATGAAAATGTTCTTCTTGACAAAATATTAACAAATTATGATAATCTTCTACAGAAAAAATAGCAATGTAGTTACAGCCATGGGCCAAAAAATCATCAAAATCGAAATTCTCGTCCTGACAAAAACTTAAAGCTGAATCAAAATGTTGTTGAGATTGAAAACAAAATAATCCAAACGGAAGATTTAAATCCATAAATAAAACATTAATAGAGAAACTGATATAACTGTAGAAAAAAATAAACCAATGAGCAATATCAGTATCTGAAAAAAAAATTTAAAAAAATCATACAGGACTTATCAAGTAGATTTGTGTTACAAGTCAGCAATCTTTCAACAAAGCACAGATATCGCCAAAGTAAAGCTGTTGCTTATTGGAATGTCTGTATCCCTATCTTATTATATTTTTTCTAATTAACTTACTACCGTCTTCTTCTTTCTCTGTTATATCTTGCCTTTTATCTAAAATATTCAAAATAAAGGTTATTAAAAATCATGTTTGAAATATTCCCCACAACGAACCATCAGTCAGGGTCTTATTTGAAACACATCTATGAGACTTGCCTGTTTTCTCTGCAGTAGAGTTATATATGAAAAAAAGCGTGAGAATGCTTAAAAAAATTATTAAAAGTTCCCACTATTCCATCAATGCCGAATATAAAATCATGCCATAAATTTTGAGCTAAGGTTCCGATTGTGGCATCTCGAATCCTTACACTTGATTGTCTTGTTAAACATTCCTCAGGACTATGATTATGGACTTCAAAATCTGATATAAAATTTTGAGTATTTTCCCTGACGCATGAAATTAAAGATCCTGATTTACAAGCATGTGCTTCCATCGCAACTCCTGTAAATAGAGAGACATATTTCGATTTAAAATCAACAGTACCAAAAATGTTTTACTTATCTGGTCACTTATCAGCAACACAAAACTCAAGTTGGAAACTTATCACCAACTTTACCATATAACAGTGCTAATAAATAATCCTAACCATTCCCATAGACTAAACTTAATACTTAGCCTTAACAGTTCAATTCATTTCTGACCCTGAAGCATAACACACATGTCAACTTACACTTATCCCTGACCACATCTTACCCTAAGGGATACCCTTGAACATATCATTATTAACAGACTAAACCAAACTTTACCTTATCCTCGTCGTTAACATTCCGGATAACTTCCCTATTTAACTATTTTTAATTCTGCACAATAAGGATATCCGATCGTATAAAATGCGTATGAAAATTGCAAAAACAATACTGTTTTATATCAAAATATTACTAAGGTATCTATGATATAGATTAATTGTGTTGTAGACGGATAAGAAAATTGATCCTAACTCCATGTTGGATCTTACAAAATTCATTCTTGGAGGTACCCTCGGGAATACTACTTGTTTGCCAGTTTTTTGTGAGATACAAACAATATTGATTGGAATCAACATTGTTTTAAACAACTGAATGTAGTTATGCAGGACCACATAATTTGCTCAGTCTTCATTTTTCTGTGGGTTGATTCGCTATGGTAACTTCACTTTTATTTTTGTCATAGTTGTGTAACCTCTAGAAAATATCTCATTATACACACACTGACAAGGCTACAAATTATTGAGGTTATAAAGCATAAAATAACCTAAAATAATGTTGTTTTTTTATATGACAATTCCTTAGTCTTATCTTATTTTTTCACAGCTTAAAAATTATGTGCATTTTAGATTTAAACAATTAAAATAAAATGCAAACTAATGTATATATACACTGATTGTCTTTTAACCGAAGTCTATAACAAAAGACCTGCGATATCATAATAAAGAATTGTAATTAAACCTTATCCTCGCATGATCATAACTTGGCCACACCTAGTTAACACTACGTGACCAAAAAGTGACGTTGACGAGATAAACCACGAAAGGATCTCGTAAATATGCTATAATCCGAACCCTTACCCTAATCCTCACCCTAACACTAACCCATATAACACTGCATTTAAATATTCCTGACCATTCCCATAGACTTAACTTAATATTTAGCCTTAACAGTTCAATTCATTTCTGACCCTGAAACATAACACACATGTCAACTTACACTTATCCCTGACCAAATCTTACCCTAAGGGATACCCTTAAACATATCATTATTAACAGACTAAACAAAAACTTCACCTTATCCTCGTCGTTAACATTTCCGGATACCTTCCCTTTTTAACTATTTTTAATTCTTCACAATAAGGATATCCGAGCGTATGAACATGCGACTATGTAAATTGCAAAAACAATACTTTTTTATATCAAAATATGAATAAGGTATCTATGATATAAATTAATTGTGTTGTAGACGGATAAAAAACCTGATCCTATCTCCAAGTTGGATCTTACTGTATCCATTCTTAAAGGTATCCTCGGAAACACTACTTGTTTGTCAGTTTTTGTGGGATACAAACAATATTGATTGGAATCAACCATTTTTTTTTTAAACTGAATGTAGTTATGCAGGATCACATAATTTGCTCAGTCTTTAGTTTTCTGTGGGTTGCTTCGCTATGGTAACTTTACTTTTAGTTTCGTCATGGGTGAATTGCATTCTTGTTCACCTCTAGAGAAATACCTCATTAAAAACACACTGACAAGGCTACAAATTATTGAAGTTATAAAGTAATGTTGTTTTTTTTTTATTTGACAATTCGTTATTCTCATCTCATGTCTTTAACAGCTTACATTTTTTTTTTCATTATTTACATTTTAAAAATCAAAATAAATACCTGATATCTACACTGATTATCTCTCAACCGAAGTCTATCAAAAACAAAAGACCTGCAATTCCATAATAAAGAATAAAAATTAAACCTTATCCTCACATGATCATCACTTGGCCACACCTACTAAACACCACGTGACGAAAAAGTGACGTTGACGAGATGAACCACGAAATGAACTCGTAAATATGTTATAACCCTAACCCTAACCCTAACCCTAACCCTAACCCTAACCCTAACCCTAACCCTAACCCTAACCCTAACCCTAACCCTAACCCTAACCCTAACCCTAACCCTAACCCTAACCCTAACCCTAACCCTAACCCTAACCCTAACCCTAAACCCTAACCCTAACCCTAACCCTAACCCTAACCCTAACCCTAACCCTAACCCTAACCCTAACCCTAACCCTAACCCTAACCCTAACCCTAACCCTAACCCTAACCCTAACCCTAACCCTAACCCTAACCCTAACCCTAACCCTAACCCTAACCCTAACCCTAACCCTAACCCTAACCCTAACCCTAACCCTAACCCTAACCCTAACCCTAACCCTAACCCTAACCCTAACCCTAACCCTAACCCTAACCCTAACCCTAACCCTAACCCTAAAGGTCAGACATGCGCAGAAGTAAAAAAGGTCACCTCACTAACCCTCGCCAAAGTCCACTACCATCCTTCAAGTCCACTACCCTGACCCTTACCCTAACACTAACCCTGACCCTAACCCTAACCCTGACCCTAACCCAAACCCTGACCCTAACCCAAACCCAAACCCTGACCCTAACCCTGACCCAAACCCTGACCCTAACCCTGACCCTAACCCTGATCCAAACCCTGACCCTAACCCTAACCCAAACACTAACCCAAACCAAAACCCCAAATGTGTTAAAATCGTTGTTTTGAAGGCCTTACTTTATCTTGGAACGGGTAAGTCTAGGGGGTTAACCGATTAGATTTTCGTATTAAGTTTTTTCACGAACTTCTCAAAAATCACAGTTTTGGAGGGGTGGGGGGTCAGGTTGTGGTTTTTGGTACTTTTCAAAGTCTCAACATGATCCTATGCTTCGATTGGCTTGAAATTAATAAATCGACCCCGTTAGGGGCAGTACTTTGCGAGAATTAAGCCTATGATGAAAACCGCAAGTCTTTATCTTTTGTAGTTTCGGAGTTGGGGTTAATGTCGGGATTAGGCTTCACTCTCACACAAACGTTTCTTCAGTGAGGTCGGAAAGTGCGGCCGTACACTTCATTGATACCAATAAGTTTTCATGCTCTAGATCGCCTTTTCATCTTTTCGGAACAGTTAACTTTAAGAAAATATCTCTATTCAAATCCATTCTACACCTGTTTGAAGAGTGAAGTCAAAGGCACTTTTCATACTCTGTACTTAGAAATATTTTTGGAAATTTCTCACGCATGCGCAGTCACAAAAAAGGTCAGACATGCGCAGAAGTAAAAAAGGTCACCTCACTAACCCTCGCCAAAGTCCACTACCATCCTTCAAGTCCACTACCCTGACCCTTACCCTAACACTAACCCTGACCCTAACCCTAACCCTGACCCTAACCCAAACCCTGACCCTAACCCAAACCCAAACCCTGACCCTAACCCTGACCCAAACCCTGACCCTAACCCTGACCCTAACCCTGATCCAAACCCTGACCCTAACCCTAACCCAAACACTAACCCAAACCAAAACCCCAAATGTGTTAAAATCGTTGTTTTGAAGGCCTTACTTTATCTTGGAACGGGTAAGTCTAGGGGGTTAACCGATTAGATTTTCGTATTAAGTTTTTTCACGAACTTCTCAAAAATCACAGTTTTGGAGGGGTGGGGGGTCAGGTTGTGGTTTTTGGTACTTTTCAAAGTCTCAACATGATCCTATGCTTCGATTGGCTTGAAATTAATAAATCGACCCCGTTAGGGGCAGTACTTTGCGAGAATTAAGCCTATGATGAAAACCGCAAGTCTTTATCTTTTGTAGTTTCGGAGTTGGGGTTAATGTCGGGATTAGGCTTCACTCTCACACAAACGTTTCTTCAGTGAGGTCGGAAAGTGCGGCCGTACACTTCATTGATACCAATAAGTTTTCATGCTCTAGATCGCCTTTTCATCTTTTCGGAACAGTTAACTTTAAGAAAATATCTCTATTCAAATCCATTCTACACCTGTTTGAAGAGTGAAGTCAAAGGCACTTTTCATACTCTGTACTTAGAAATATTTTTGGAAATTTCTCACGCATGCGCAGTCACAAAAAAGGTCAGACATGCGCAGAAGTAAAAAAGGTCACCTCACTAACCCTCGCCAAAGTCCACTACCATCCTTCAAGTCCACTACCCTGACCCTTACCCTAACACTAACCCTGACCCTAACCCTAACCCTGACCCTAACCCAAACCCTGACCCTAACCCAAACCCAAACCCTGACCCTAACCCTGACCCAAACCCTGACCCTAACCCTGACCCTAACCCTGATCCAAACCCTGACCCTAACCCTAACCCAAACACTAACCCAAACCAAAACCCCAAATGTGTTAAAATCGTTGTTTTGAAGGCCTTACTTTATCTTGGAACGGGTAAGTCTAGGGGGTTAACCGATTAGATTTTCGTATTAAGTTTTTTCACGAACTTCTCAAAAATCACAGTTTTGGAGGGGTGGGGGGTCAGGTTGTGGTTTTTGGTACTTTTCAAAGTCTCAACATGATCCTATGCTTCGATTGGCTTGAAATTAATAAATCGACCCCGTTAGGGGCAGTACTTTGCGAGAATTAAGCCTATGATGAAAACCGCAAGTCTTTATCTTTTGTAGTTTCGGAGTTGGGGTTAATGTCGGGATTAGGCTTCACTCTCACACAAACGTTTCTTCAGTGAGGTCGGAAAGTGCGGCCGTACACTTCATTGATACCAATAAGTTTTCATGCTCTAGATCGCCTTTTCATCTTTTCGGAACAGTTAACTTTAAGAAAATATCTCTATTCAAATCCATTCTACACCTGTTTGAAGAGTGAAGTCAAAGGCACTTTTCATACTCTGTACTTAGAAATATTTTTGGAAATTTCTCACGCATGCGCAGTCACAAAAAAGGTCAGACATGCGCAGAAGTAAAAAAGGTCACCTCACTAACCCTCGCCAAAGTCCACTACCATCCTTCAAGTCCACTACCCTGACCCTTACCCTAACACTAACCCTGACCCTAACCCTAACCCTGACCCTAACCCAAACCCTGACCCTAACCCAAACCCAAACCCTGACCCTAACCCTGACCCAAACCCTGACCCTAACCCTGACCCTAACCCTGATCCAAACCCTGACCCTAACCCTAACCCAAACACTAACCCAAACCAAAACCCCAAATGTGTTAAAATCGTTGTTTTGAAGGCCTTACTTTATCTTGGAACGGGTAAGTCTAGGGGGTTAACCGATTAGATTTTCGTATTAAGTTTTTTCACGAACTTCTCAAAAATCACAGTTTTGGAGGGGTGGGGGGTCAGGTTGTGGTTTTTGGTACTTTTCAAAGTCTCAACATGATCCTATGCTTCGATTGGCTTGAAATTAATAAATCGACCCCGTTAGGGGCAGTACTTTGCGAGAATTAAGCCTATGATGAAAACCGCAAGTCTTTATCTTTTGTAGTTTCGGAGTTGGGGTTAATGTCGGGATTAGGCTTCACTCTCACACAAACGTTTCTTCAGTGAGGTCGGAAAGTGCGGCCGTACACTTCATTGATACCAATAAGTTTTCATGCTCTAGATCGCCTTTTCATCTTTTCGGAACAGTTAACTTTAAGAAAATATCTCTATTCAAATCCATTCTACACCTGTTTGAAGAGTGAAGTCAAAGGCACTTTTCATACTCTGTACTTAGAAATATTTTTGGAAATTTCTCACGCATGCGCAGTCACAAAAAAGGTCAGACATGCGCAGAAGTAAAAAAGGTCACCTCACTAACCCTCGCCAAAGTCCACTACCATCCTTCAAGTCCACTACCCTGACCCTTACCCTAACACTAACCCTGACCCTAACCCTAACCCTGACCCTAACCCAAACCCTGACCCTAACCCAAACCCAAACCCTGACCCTAACCCTGACCCAAACCCTGACCCTAACCCTGACCCTAACCCTGATCCAAACCCTGACCCTAACCCTAACCCAAACACTAACCCAAACCAAAACCCCAAATGTGTTAAAATCGTTGTTTTGAAGGCCTTACTTTATCTTGGAACGGGTAAGTCTAGGGGGTTAACCGATTAGATTTTCGTATTAAGTTTTTTCACGAACTTCTCAAAAATCACAGTTTTGGAGGGGTGGGGGGTCAGGTTGTGGTTTTTGGTACTTTTCAAAGTCTCAACATGATCCTATGCTTCGATTGGCTTGAAATTAATAAATCGACCCCGTTAGGGGCAGTACTTTGCGAGAATTAAGCCTATGATGAAAACCGCAAGTCTTTATCTTTTGTAGTTTCGGAGTTGGGGTTAATGTCGGGATTAGGCTTCACTCTCACACAAACGTTTCTTCAGTGAGGTCGGAAAGTGCGGCCGTACACTTCATTGATACCAATAAGTTTTCATGCTCTAGATCGCCTTTTCATCTTTTCGGAACAGTTAACTTTAAGAAAATATCTCTATTCAAATCCATTCTACACCTGTTTGAAGAGTGAAGTCAAAGGCACTTTTCATACTCTGTACTTAGAAATATTTTTGGAAATTTCTCACGCATGCGCAGTCACAAAAAAGGTCAGACATGCGCAGAAGTAAAAAAGGTCACCTCACTAACCCTCGCCAAAGTCCACTACCATCCTTCAAGTCCACTACCCTGACCCTTACCCTAACACTAACCCTGACCCTAACCCTAACCCTGACCCTAACCCAAACCCTGACCCTAACCCAAACCCAAACCCTGACCCTAACCCTGACCCAAACCCTGACCCTAACCCTGACCCTAACCCTGATCCAAACCCTGACCCTAACCCTAACCCAAACACTAACCCAAACCAAAACCCCAAATGTGTTAAAATCGTTGTTTTGAAGGCCTTACTTTATCTTGGAACGGGTAAGTCTAGGGGGTTAACCGATTAGATTTTCGTATTAAGTTTTTTCACGAACTTCTCAAAAATCACAGTTTTGGAGGGGTGGGGGGTCAGGTTGTGGTTTTTGGTACTTTTCAAAGTCTCAACATGATCCTATGCTTCGATTGGCTTGAAATTAATAAATCGACCCCGTTAGGGGCAGTACTTTGCGAGAATTAAGCCTATGATGAAAACCGCAAGTCTTTATCTTTTGTAGTTTCGGAGTTGGGGTTAATGTCGGGATTAGGCTTCACTCTCACACAAACGTTTCTTCAGTGAGGTCGGAAAGTGCGGCCGTACACTTCATTGATACCAATAAGTTTTCATGCTCTAGATCGCCTTTTCATCTTTTCGGAACAGTTAACTTTAAGAAAATATCTCTATTCAAATCCATTCTACACCTGTTTGAAGAGTGAAGTCAAAGGCACTTTTCATACTCTGTACTTAGAAATATTTTTGGAAATTTCTCACGCATGCGCAGTCACAAAAAAGGTCAGACATGCGCAGAAGTAAAAAAGGTCACCTCACTAACCCTCGCCAAAGTCCACTACCATCCTTCAAGTCCACTACCCTGACCCTTACCCTAACACTAACCCTGACCCTAACCCTAACCCTGACCCTAACCCAAACCCTGACCCTAACCCAAACCCAAACCCTGACCCTAACCCTGACCCAAACCCTGACCCTAACCCTGACCCTAACCCTGATCCAAACCCTGACCCTAACCCTAACCCAAACACTAACCCAAACCAAAACCCCAAATGTGTTAAAATCGTTGTTTTGAAGGCCTTACTTTATCTTGGAACGGGTAAGTCTAGGGGGTTAACCGATTAGATTTTCGTATTAAGTTTTTTCACGAACTTCTCAAAAATCACAGTTTTGGAGGGGTGGGGGGTCAGGTTGTGGTTTTTGGTACTTTTCAAAGTCTCAACATGATCCTATGCTTCGATTGGCTTGAAATTAATAAATCGACCCCGTTAGGGGCAGTACTTTGCGAGAATTAAGCCTATGATGAAAACCGCAAGTCTTTATCTTTTGTAGTTTCGGAGTTGGGGTTAATGTCGGGATTAGGCTTCACTCTCACACAAACGTTTCTTCAGTGAGGTCGGAAAGTGCGGCCGTACACTTCATTGATACCAATAAGTTTTCATGCTCTAGATCGCCTTTTCATCTTTTCGGAACAGTTAACTTTAAGAAAATATCTCTATTCAAATCCATTCTACACCTGTTTGAAGAGTGAAGTCAAAGGCACTTTTCATACTCTGTACTTAGAAATATTTTTGGAAATTTCTCACGCATGCGCAGTCACAAAAAAGGTCAGACATGCGCAGAAGTAAAAAAGGTCACCTCACTAACCCTCGCCAAAGTCCACTACCATCCTTCAAGTCCACTACCCTGACCCTTACCCTAACACTAACCCTGACCCTAACCCTAACCCTGACCCTAACCCAAACCCTGACCCTAACCCAAACCCAAACCCTGACCCTAACCCTGACCCAAACCCTGACCCTAACCCTGACCCTAACCCTGATCCAAACCCTGACCCTAACCCTAACCCAAACACTAACCCAAACCAAAACCCCAAATGTGTTAAAATCGTTGTTTTGAAGGCCTTACTTTATCTTGGAACGGGTAAGTCTAGGGGGTTAACCGATTAGATTTTCGTATTAAGTTTTTTCACGAACTTCTCAAAAATCACAGTTTTGGAGGGGTGGGGGGTCAGGTTGTGGTTTTTGGTACTTTTCAAAGTCTCAACATGATCCTATGCTTCGATTGGCTTGAAATTAATAAATCGACCCCGTTAGGGGCAGTACTTTGCGAGAATTAAGCCTATGATGAAAACCGCAAGTCTTTATCTTTTGTAGTTTCGGAGTTGGGGTTAATGTCGGGATTAGGCTTCACTCTCACACAAACGTTTCTTCAGTGAGGTCGGAAAGTGCGGCCGTACACTTCATTGATACCAATAAGTTTTCATGCTCTAGATCGCCTTTTCATCTTTTCGGAACAGTTAACTTTAAGAAAATATCTCTATTCAAATCCATTCTACACCTGTTTGAAGAGTGAAGTCAAAGGCACTTTTCATACTCTGTACTTAGAAATATTTTTGGAAATTTCTCACGCATGCGCAGTCACAAAAAAGGTCAGACATGCGCAGAAGTAAAAAAGGTCACCTCACTAACCCTCGCCAAAGTCCACTACCATCCTTCAAGTCCACTACCCTGACCCTTACCCTAACACTAACCCTGACCCTAACCCTAACCCTGACCCTAACCCAAACCCTGACCCTAACCCAAACCCAAACCCTGACCCTAACCCTGACCCAAACCCTGACCCTAACCCTGACCCTAACCCTGATCCAAACCCTGACCCTAACCCTAACCCAAACACTAACCCAAACCAAAACCCCAAATGTGTTAAAATCGTTGTTTTGAAGGCCTTACTTTATCTTGGAACGGGTAAGTCTAGGGGGTTAACCGATTAGATTTTCGTATTAAGTTTTTTCACGAACTTCTCAAAAATCACAGTTTTGGAGGGGTGGGGGGTCAGGTTGTGGTTTTTGGTACTTTTCAAAGTCTCAACATGATCCTATGCTTCGATTGGCTTGAAATTAATAAATCGACCCCGTTAGGGGCAGTACTTTGCGAGAATTAAGCCTATGATGAAAACCGCAAGTCTTTATCTTTTGTAGTTTCGGAGTTGGGGTTAATGTCGGGATTAGGCTTCACTCTCACACAAACGTTTCTTCAGTGAGGTCGGAAAGTGCGGCCGTACACTTCATTGATACCAATAAGTTTTCATGCTCTAGATCGCCTTTTCATCTTTTCGGAACAGTTAACTTTAAGAAAATATCTCTATTCAAATCCATTCTACACCTATTTGAAGATTGAAGTCAAAGGCACTTTTCATACTCTGTACTTAGAAATATTTTTGGAAATTTCTGACGCATGCGCAGTCACAAAAAAGGGCAGACATGCGCAGAAGTGAAAAAGGGCACCTCACTAACCCTCGTCAAAGTCCACTACCATACGCAAACCCTGACCCTAACCCTAACTTAAACCCTGACCCTGACCCTAACCCTGACCCTAACCCTGACCCAAACCCTGACCCTAACCCTGACCCTAACCCTGACCCAAACCCTGACCCTAACCCTGACCCTAACCCTGACCCTAACCCTGACCCAAACCCTGACCCTAACTCTAACCCAAACACTAACCCAAACCAAAACCCCAAATGTGTTAAAATCGTTGTTTTGAAGGCCTTACTTTATCTTGGAACGGGTAAGTCTAGGGGGTTAACCGATTAGATTTTCGTATTAAGTTTTTTCACGAACTTCTCAAAAATCACAGTTTTGGAGGGGTGGGGGGTCAGGTTGTGGTTTTTGGTACTTTTCAAAGTCGATATTTTCAAAGTCTCAACATGATCCTATGCTTCGATTGGCTTGAAATTAATAAATCGACCCCGTTAGGGGCAGTACTTTGCGAGAATTAAGCCTATGATGAAAACCGCAAGTCTTTATCTTTTGTAGTTTCGGAGTTGGGGTTAATGTCGGGATTAGGCTTCACTCTCACACAAACGTTTCTTCAGTGAGGTCGGAAAGTGCGGCCGTACACTTCATTGATACCAATAAGTTTTCATGCTCTAGATCGCCTTTTCATCTTTTCGGAACAGTTAACTTTAAGAAAATATCTCTATTCAAATCCATTCTACACCTATTTGAAGATTGAAGTCAAAGGCACTTTTCATACTCTGTACTTAGAAATATTTTTGGAAATTTCTGACGCATGCGCAGTCACAAAAAAGGGCAGACATGCGCAGAAGTGAAAAAGGGCACCTCACTAACCCTCGTCAAAGTCCACTACCATACGCAAACCCTGACCCTAACCCTAACTTAAACCCTGACCCTGACCCTAACCCTGACCCTAACCCTGACCCAAACCCTGACCCTAACCCTGACCCTAACCCTGACCCAAACCCTGACCCTAACCCTGACCCTAACCCTGACCCTAACCCTGACCCAAACCCTGACCCTAACTCTAACCCAAACACTAACCCAAACCAAAACCCCAAATGTGTTAAAATCGTTGTTTTGAAGGCCTTACTTTATCTTGGAACGGGTAAGTCTAGGGGGTTAACCGATTAGATTTTCGTATTAAGTTTTTTCACGAACTTCTCAAAAATCACAGTTTTGGAGGGGTGGGGGGTCAGGTTGTGGTTTTTGGTACTTTTCAAAGTCGATATTTTCAAAGTCTCAACATGATCCTATGCTTCGATTGGCTTGAAATTAATAAATCGACCCCGTTAGGGGCAGTACTTTGCGAGAATTAAGCCTATGATGAAAACCGCAAGTCTTTATCTTTTGTAGTTTCGGAGTTGGGGTTAATGTCGGGATTAGGCTTCACTCTCACACAAACGTTTCTTCAGTGAGGTCGGAAAGTGCGGCCGTACACTTCATTGATACCAATAAGTTTTCATGCTCTAGATCGCCTTTTCATCTTTTCGGAACAGTTAACTTTAAGAAAATATCTCTATTCAAATCCATTCTACACCTATTTGAAGATTGAAGTCAAAGGCACTTTTCATACTCTGTACTTAGAAATATTTTTGGAAATTTCTGACGCATGCGCAGTCACAAAAAAGGGCAGACATGCGCAGAAGTGAAAAAGGGCACCTCACTAACCCTCGTCAAAGTCCACTACCATACGCAAACCCTGACCCTAACCCTAACTTAAACCCTGACCCTGACCCTAACCCTGACCCTAACCCTGACCCAAACCCTGACCCTAACCCTGACCCTAACCCTGACCCAAACCCTGACCCTAACCCTGACCCTAACCCTGACCCTAACCCTGACCCAAACCCTGACCCTAACTCTAACCCAAACACTAACCCAAACCAAAACCCCAAATGTGTTAAAATCGTTGTTTTGAAGGCCTTACTTTATCTTGGAACGGGTAAGTCTAGGGGGTTAACCGATTAGATTTTCGTATTAAGTTTTTTCACGAACTTCTCAAAAATCACAGTTTTGGAGGGGTGGGGGGTCAGGTTGTGGTTTTTGGTACTTTTCAAAGTCGATATTTTCAAAGTCTCAACATGATCCTATGCTTCGATTGGCTTGAAATTAATAAATCGACCCCGTTAGGGGCAGTACTTTGCGAGAATTAAGCCTATGATGAAAACCGCAAGTCTTTATCTTTTGTAGTTTCGGAGTTGGGGTTAATGTCGGGATTAGGCTTCACTCTCACACAAACGTTTCTTCAGTGAGGTCGGAAAGTGCGGCCGTACACTTCATTGATACCAATAAGTTTTCATGCTCTAGATCGCCTTTTCATCTTTTCGGAACAGTTAACTTTAAGAAAATATCTCTATTCAAATCCATTCTACACCTATTTGAAGATTGAAGTCAAAGGCACTTTTCATACTCTGTACTTAGAAATATTTTTGGAAATTTCTGACGCATGCGCAGTCACAAAAAAGGGCAGACATGCGCAGAAGTGAAAAAGGGCACCTCACTAACCCTCGTCAAAGTCCACTACCATACGCAAACCCTGACCCTAACCCTAACTTAAACCCTGACCCTGACCCTAACCCTGACCCTAACCCTGACCCAAACCCTGACCCTAACCCTGACCCTAACCCTGACCCAAACCCTGACCCTAACCCTGACCCTAACCCTGACCCTAACCCTGACCCAAACCCTGACCCTAACTCTAACCCAAACACTAACCCAAACCAAAACCCCAAATGTGTTAAAATCGTTGTTTTGAAGGCCTTACTTTATCTTGGAACGGGTAAGTCTAGGGGGTTAACCGATTAGATTTTCGTATTAAGTTTTTTCACGAACTTCTCAAAAATCACAGTTTTGGAGGGGTGGGGGGTCAGGTTGTGGTTTTTGGTACTTTTCAAAGTCGATATTTTCAAAGTCTCAACATGATCCTATGCTTCGATTGGCTTGAAATTAATAAATCGACCCCGTTAGGGGCAGTACTTTGCGAGAATTAAGCCTATGATGAAAACCGCAAGTCTTTATCTTTTGTAGTTTCGGAGTTGGGGTTAATGTCGGGATTAGGCTTCACTCTCACACAAACGTTTCTTCAGTGAGGTCGGAAAGTGCGGCCGTACACTTCATTGATACCAATAAGTTTTCATGCTCTAGATCGCCTTTTCATCTTTTCGGAACAGTTAACTTTAAGAAAATATCTCTATTCAAATCCATTCTACACCTATTTGAAGATTGAAGTCAAAGGCACTTTTCATACTCTGTACTTAGAAATATTTTTGGAAATTTCTGACGCATGCGCAGTCACAAAAAAGGGCAGACATGCGCAGAAGTGAAAAAGGGCACCTCACTAACCCTCGTCAAAGTCCACTACCATACGCAAACCCTGACCCTAACCCTAACTTAAACCCTGACCCTGACCCTAACCCTGACCCTAACCCTGACCCAAACCCTGACCCTAACCCTGACCCTAACCCTGACCCAAACCCTGACCCTAACCCTGACCCTAACCCTGACCCTAACCCTGACCCAAACCCTGACCCTAACTCTAACCCAAACACTAACCCAAACCAAAACCCCAAATGTGTTAAAATCGTTGTTTTGAAGGCCTTACTTTATCTTGGAACGGGTAAGTCTAGGGGGTTAACCGATTAGATTTTCGTATTAAGTTTTTTCACGAACTTCTCAAAAATCACAGTTTTGGAGGGGTGGGGGGTCAGGTTGTGGTTTTTGGTACTTTTCAAAGTCGATATTTTCAAAGTCTCAACATGATCCTATGCTTCGATTGGCTTGAAATTAATAAATCGACCCCGTTAGGGGCAGTACTTTGCGAGAATTAAGCCTATGATGAAAACCGCAAGTCTTTATCTTTTGTAGTTTCGGAGTTGGGGTTAATGTCGGGATTAGGCTTCACTCTCACACAAACGTTTCTTCAGTGAGGTCGGAAAGTGCGGCCGTACACTTCATTGATACCAATAAGTTTTCATGCTCTAGATCGCCTTTTCATCTTTTCGGAACAGTTAACTTTAAGAAAATATCTCTATTCAAATCCATTCTACACCTATTTGAAGATTGAAGTCAAAGGCACTTTTCATACTCTGTACTTAGAAATATTTTTGGAAATTTCTGACGCATGCGCAGTCACAAAAAAGGGCAGACATGCGCAGAAGTGAAAAAGGGCACCTCACTAACCCTCGTCAAAGTCCACTACCATACGCAAACCCTGACCCTAACCCTAACTTAAACCCTGACCCTGACCCTAACCCTGACCCTAACCCTGACCCAAACCCTGACCCTAACCCTGACCCTAACCCTGACCCAAACCCTGACCCTAACCCTGACCCTAACCCTGACCCTAACCCTGACCCAAACCCTGACCCTAACTCTAACCCAAACACTAACCCAAACCAAAACCCCAAATGTGTTAAAATCGTTGTTTTGAAGGCCTTACTTTATCTTGGAACGGGTAAGTCTAGGGGGTTAACCGATTAGATTTTCGTATTAAGTTTTTTCACGAACTTCTCAAAAATCACAGTTTTGGAGGGGTGGGGGGTCAGGTTGTGGTTTTTGGTACTTTTCAAAGTCGATATTTTCAAAGTCTCAACATGATCCTATGCTTCGATTGGCTTGAAATTAATAAATCGACCCCGTTAGGGGCAGTACTTTGCGAGAATTAAGCCTATGATGAAAACCGCAAGTCTTTATCTTTTGTAGTTTCGGAGTTGGGGTTAATGTCGGGATTAGGCTTCACTCTCACACAAACGTTTCTTCAGTGAGGTCGGAAAGTGCGGCCGTACACTTCATTGATACCAATAAGTTTTCATGCTCTAGATCGCCTTTTCATCTTTTCGGAACAGTTAACTTTAAGAAAATATCTCTATTCAAATCCATTCTACACCTATTTGAAGATTGAAGTCAAAGGCACTTTTCATACTCTGTACTTAGAAATATTTTTGGAAATTTCTGACGCATGCGCAGTCACAAAAAAGGGCAGACATGCGCAGAAGTGAAAAAGGGCACCTCACTAACCCTCGTCAAAGTCCACTACCATACGCAAACCCTGACCCTAACCCTAACTTAAACCCTGACCCTGACCCTAACCCTGACCCTAACCCTGACCCAAACCCTGACCCTAACCCTGACCCTAACCCTGACCCAAACCCTGACCCTAACCCTGACCCTAACCCTGACCCTAACCCTGACCCAAACCCTGACCCTAACTCTAACCCAAACACTAACCCAAACCAAAACCCCAAATGTGTTAAAATCGTTGTTTTGAAGGCCTTACTTTATCTTGGAACGGGTAAGTCTAGGGGGTTAACCGATTAGATTTTCGTATTAAGTTTTTTCACGAACTTCTCAAAAATCACAGTTTTGGAGGGGTGGGGGGTCAGGTTGTGGTTTTTGGTACTTTTCAAAGTCGATATTTTCAAAGTCTCAACATGATCCTATGCTTCGATTGGCTTGAAATTAATAAATCGACCCCGTTAGGGGCAGTACTTTGCGAGAATTAAGCCTATGATGAAAACCGCAAGTCTTTATCTTTTGTAGTTTCGGAGTTGGGGTTAATGTCGGGATTAGGCTTCACTCTCACACAAACGTTTCTTCAGTGAGGTCGGAAAGTGCGGCCGTACACTTCATTGATACCAATAAGTTTTCATGCTCTAGATCGCCTTTTCATCTTTTCGGAACAGTTAACTTTAAGAAAATATCTCTATTCAAATCCATTCTACACCTATTTGAAGATTGAAGTCAAAGGCACTTTTCATACTCTGTACTTAGAAATATTTTTGGAAATTTCTGACGCATGCGCAGTCACAAAAAAGGGCAGACATGCGCAGAAGTGAAAAAGGGCACCTCACTAACCCTCGTCAAAGTCCACTACCATACGCAAACCCTGACCCTAACCCTAACTTAAACCCTGACCCTGACCCTAACCCTGACCCTAACCCTGACCCAAACCCTGACCCTAACCCTGACCCTAACCCTGACCCAAACCCTGACCCTAACCCTGACCCTAACCCTGACCCTAACCCTGACCCAAACCCTGACCCTAACTCTAACCCAAACACTAACCCAAACCAAAACCCCAAATGTGTTAAAATCGTTGTTTTGAAGGCCTTACTTTATCTTGGAACGGGTAAGTCTAGGGGGTTAACCGATTAGATTTTCGTATTAAGTTTTTTCACGAACTTCTCAAAAATCACAGTTTTGGAGGGGTGGGGGGTCAGGTTGTGGTTTTTGGTACTTTTCAAAGTCGATATTTTCAAAGTCTCAACATGATCCTATGCTTCGATTGGCTTGAAATTAATAAATCGACCCCGTTAGGGGCAGTACTTTGCGAGAATTAAGCCTATGATGAAAACCGCAAGTCTTTATCTTTTGTAGTTTCGGAGTTGGGGTTAATGTCGGGATTAGGCTTCACTCTCACACAAACGTTTCTTCAGTGAGGTCGGAAAGTGCGGCCGTACACTTCATTGATACCAATAAGTTTTCATGCTCTAGATCGCCTTTTCATCTTTTCGGAACAGTTAACTTTAAGAAAATATCTCTATTCAAATCCATTCTACACCTATTTGAAGATTGAAGTCAAAGGCACTTTTCATACTCTGTACTTAGAAATATTTTTGGAAATTTCTGACGCATGCGCAGTCACAAAAAAGGGCAGACATGCGCAGAAGTGAAAAAGGGCACCTCACTAACCCTCGTCAAAGTCCACTACCATACGCAAACCCTGACCCTAACCCTAACTTAAACCCTGACCCTGACCCTAACCCTGACCCTAACCCTGACCCAAACCCTGACCCTAACCCTGACCCTAACCCTGACCCAAACCCTGACCCTAACCCTGACCCTAACCCTGACCCTAACCCTGACCCAAACCCTGACCCTAACTCTAACCCAAACACTAACCCAAACCAAAACCCCAAATGTGTTAAAATCGTTGTTTTGAAGGCCTTACTTTATCTTGGAACGGGTAAGTCTAGGGGGTTAACCGATTAGATTTTCGTATTAAGTTTTTTCACGAACTTCTCAAAAATCACAGTTTTGGAGGGGTGGGGGGTCAGGTTGTGGTTTTTGGTACTTTTCAAAGTCGATATTTTCAAAGTCTCAACATGATCCTATGCTTCGATTGGCTTGAAATTAATAAATCGACCCCGTTAGGGGCAGTACTTTGCGAGAATTAAGCCTATGATGAAAACCGCAAGTCTTTATCTTTTGTAGTTTCGGAGTTGGGGTTAATGTCGGGATTAGGCTTCACTCTCACACAAACGTTTCTTCAGTGAGGTCGGAAAGTGCGGCCGTACACTTCATTGATACCAATAAGTTTTCATGCTCTAGATCGCCTTTTCATCTTTTCGGAACAGTTAACTTTAAGAAAATATCTCTATTCAAATCCATTCTACACCTATTTGAAGATTGAAGTCAAAGGCACTTTTCATACTCTGTACTTAGAAATATTTTTGGAAATTTCTGACGCATGCGCAGTCACAAAAAAGGGCAGACATGCGCAGAAGTGAAAAAGGGCACCTCACTAACCCTCGTCAAAGTCCACTACCATACGCAAACCCTGACCCTAACCCTAACTTAAACCCTGACCCTGACCCTAACCCTGACCCTAACCCTGACCCAAACCCTGACCCTAACCCTGACCCTAACCCTGACCCAAACCCTGACCCTAACCCTGACCCTAACCCTGACCCTAACCCTGACCCAAACCCTGACCCTAACTCTAACCCAAACACTAACCCAAACCAAAACCCCAAATGTGTTAAAATCGTTGTTTTGAAGGCCTTACTTTATCTTGGAACGGGTAAGTCTAGGGGGTTAACCGATTAGATTTTCGTATTAAGTTTTTTCACGAACTTCTCAAAAATCACAGTTTTGGAGGGGTGGGGGGTCAGGTTGTGGTTTTTGGTACTTTTCAAAGTCGATATTTTCAAAGTCTCAACATGATCCTATGCTTCGATTGGCTTGAAATTAATAAATCGACCCCGTTAGGGGCAGTACTTTGCGAGAATTAAGCCTATGATGAAAACCGCAAGTCTTTATCTTTTGTAGTTTCGGAGTTGGGGTTAATGTCGGGATTAGGCTTCACTCTCACACAAACGTTTCTTCAGTGAGGTCGGAAAGTGCGGCCGTACACTTCATTGATACCAATAAGTTTTCATGCTCTAGATCGCCTTTTCATCTTTTCGGAACAGTTAACTTTAAGAAAATATCTCTATTCAAATCCATTCTACACCTATTTGAAGATTGAAGTCAAAGGCACTTTTCATACTCTGTACTTAGAAATATTTTTGGAAATTTCTGACGCATGCGCAGTCACAAAAAAGGGCAGACATGCGCAGAAGTGAAAAAGGGCACCTCACTAACCCTCGTCAAAGTCCACTACCATACGCAAACCCTGACCCTAACCCTAACTTAAACCCTGACCCTGACCCTAACCCTGACCCTAACCCTGACCCAAACCCTGACCCTAACCCTGACCCTAACCCTGACCCAAACCCTGACCCTAACCCTGACCCTAACCCTGACCCTAACCCTGACCCAAACCCTGACCCTAACTCTAACCCAAACACTAACCCAAACCAAAACCCCAAATGTGTTAAAATCGTTGTTTTGAAGGCCTTACTTTATCTTGGAACGGGTAAGTCTAGGGGGTTAACCGATTAGATTTTCGTATTAAGTTTTTTCACGAACTTCTCAAAAATCACAGTTTTGGAGGGGTGGGGGGTCAGGTTGTGGTTTTTGGTACTTTTCAAAGTCGATATTTTCAAAGTCTCAACATGATCCTATGCTTCGATTGGCTTGAAATTAATAAATCGACCCCGTTAGGGGCAGTACTTTGCGAGAATTAAGCCTATGATGAAAACCGCAAGTCTTTATCTTTTGTAGTTTCGGAGTTGGGGTTAATGTCGGGATTAGGCTTCACTCTCACACAAACGTTTCTTCAGTGAGGTCGGAAAGTGCGGCCGTACACTTCATTGATACCAATAAGTTTTCATGCTCTAGATCGCCTTTTCATCTTTTCGGAACAGTTAACTTTAAGAAAATATCTCTATTCAAATCCATTCTACACCTATTTGAAGATTGAAGTCAAAGGCACTTTTCATACTCTGTACTTAGAAATATTTTTGGAAATTTCTGACGCATGCGCAGTCACAAAAAAGGGCAGACATGCGCAGAAGTGAAAAAGGGCACCTCACTAACCCTCGTCAAAGTCCACTACCATACGCAAACCCTGACCCTAACCCTAACTTAAACCCTGACCCTGACCCTAACCCTGACCCTAACCCTGACCCAAACCCTGACCCTAACCCTGACCCTAACCCTGACCCAAACCCTGACCCTAACCCTGACCCTAACCCTGACCCTAACCCTGACCCAAACCCTGACCCTAACTCTAACCCAAACACTAACCCAAACCAAAACCCCAAATGTGTTAAAATCGTTGTTTTGAAGGCCTTACTTTATCTTGGAACGGGTAAGTCTAGGGGGTTAACCGATTAGATTTTCGTATTAAGTTTTTTCACGAACTTCTCAAAAATCACAGTTTTGGAGGGGTGGGGGGTCAGGTTGTGGTTTTTGGTACTTTTCAAAGTCGATATTTTCAAAGTCTCAACATGATCCTATGCTTCGATTGGCTTGAAATTAATAAATCGACCCCGTTAGGGGCAGTACTTTGCGAGAATTAAGCCTATGATGAAAACCGCAAGTCTTTATCTTTTGTAGTTTCGGAGTTGGGGTTAATGTCGGGATTAGGCTTCACTCTCACACAAACGTTTCTTCAGTGAGGTCGGAAAGTGCGGCCGTACACTTCATTGATACCAATAAGTTTTCATGCTCTAGATCGCCTTTTCATCTTTTCGGAACAGTTAACTTTAAGAAAATATCTCTATTCAAATCCATTCTACACCTATTTGAAGATTGAAGTCAAAGGCACTTTTCATACTCTGTACTTAGAAATATTTTTGGAAATTTCTGACGCATGCGCAGTCACAAAAAAGGGCAGACATGCGCAGAAGTGAAAAAGGGCACCTCACTAACCCTCGTCAAAGTCCACTACCATACGCAAACCCTGACCCTAACCCTAACTTAAACCCTGACCCTGACCCTAACCCTGACCCTAACCCTGACCCAAACCCTGACCCTAACCCTGACCCTAACCCTGACCCAAACCCTGACCCTAACCCTGACCCTAACCCTGACCCTAACCCTGACCCAAACCCTGACCCTAACTCTAACCCAAACACTAACCCAAACCAAAACCCCAAATGTGTTAAAATCGTTGTTTTGAAGGCCTTACTTTATCTTGGAACGGGTAAGTCTAGGGGGTTAACCGATTAGATTTTCGTATTAAGTTTTTTCACGAACTTCTCAAAAATCACAGTTTTGGAGGGGTGGGGGGTCAGGTTGTGGTTTTTGGTACTTTTCAAAGTCGATATTTTCAAAGTCTCAACATGATCCTATGCTTCGATTGGCTTGAAATTAATAAATCGACCCCGTTAGGGGCAGTACTTTGCGAGAATTAAGCCTATGATGAAAACCGCAAGTCTTTATCTTTTGTAGTTTCGGAGTTGGGGTTAATGTCGGGATTAGGCTTCACTCTCACACAAACGTTTCTTCAGTGAGGTCGGAAAGTGCGGCCGTACACTTCATTGATACCAATAAGTTTTCATGCTCTAGATCGCCTTTTCATCTTTTCGGAACAGTTAACTTTAAGAAAATATCTCTATTCAAATCCATTCTACACCTATTTGAAGATTGAAGTCAAAGGCACTTTTCATACTCTGTACTTAGAAATATTTTTGGAAATTTCTGACGCATGCGCAGTCACAAAAAAGGGCAGACATGCGCAGAAGTGAAAAAGGGCACCTCACTAACCCTCGTCAAAGTCCACTACCATACGCAAACCCTGACCCTAACCCTAACTTAAACCCTGACCCTGACCCTAACCCTGACCCTAACCCTGACCCAAACCCTGACCCTAACCCTGACCCTAACCCTGACCCAAACCCTGACCCTAACCCTGACCCTAACCCTGACCCTAACCCTGACCCAAACCCTGACCCTAACTCTAACCCAAACACTAACCCAAACCAAAACCCCAAATGTGTTAAAATCGTTGTTTTGAAGGCCTTACTTTATCTTGGAACGGGTAAGTCTAGGGGGTTAACCGATTAGATTTTCGTATTAAGTTTTTTCACGAACTTCTCAAAAATCACAGTTTTGGAGGGGTGGGGGGTCAGGTTGTGGTTTTTGGTACTTTTCAAAGTCGATATTTTCAAAGTCTCAACATGATCCTATGCTTCGATTGGCTTGAAATTAATAAATCGACCCCGTTAGGGGCAGTACTTTGCGAGAATTAAGCCTATGATGAAAACCGCAAGTCTTTATCTTTTGTAGTTTCGGAGTTGGGGTTAATGTCGGGATTAGGCTTCACTCTCACACAAACGTTTCTTCAGTGAGGTCGGAAAGTGCGGCCGTACACTTCATTGATACCAATAAGTTTTCATGCTCTAGATCGCCTTTTCATCTTTTCGGAACAGTTAACTTTAAGAAAATATCTCTATTCAAATCCATTCTACACCTATTTGAAGATTGAAGTCAAAGGCACTTTTCATACTCTGTACTTAGAAATATTTTTGGAAATTTCTGACGCATGCGCAGTCACAAAAAAGGGCAGACATGCGCAGAAGTGAAAAAGGGCACCTCACTAACCCTCGTCAAAGTCCACTACCATACGCAAACCCTGACCCTAACCCTAACTTAAACCCTGACCCTGACCCTAACCCTGACCCTAACCCTGACCCAAACCCTGACCCTAACCCTGACCCTAACCCTGACCCAAACCCTGACCCTAACCCTGACCCTAACCCTGACCCTAACCCTGACCCAAACCCTGACCCTAACTCTAACCCAAACACTAACCCAAACCAAAACCCCAAATGTGTTAAAATCGTTGTTTTGAAGGCCTTACTTTATCTTGGAACGGGTAAGTCTAGGGGGTTAACCGATTAGATTTTCGTATTAAGTTTTTTCACGAACTTCTCAAAAATCACAGTTTTGGAGGGGTGGGGGGTCAGGTTGTGGTTTTTGGTACTTTTCAAAGTCGATATTTTCAAAGTCTCAACATGATCCTATGCTTCGATTGGCTTGAAATTAATAAATCGACCCCGTTAGGGGCAGTACTTTGCGAGAATTAAGCCTATGATGAAAACCGCAAGTCTTTATCTTTTGTAGTTTCGGAGTTGGGGTTAATGTCGGGATTAGGCTTCACTCTCACACAAACGTTTCTTCAGTGAGGTCGGAAAGTGCGGCCGTACACTTCATTGATACCAATAAGTTTTCATGCTCTAGATCGCCTTTTCATCTTTTCGGAACAGTTAACTTTAAGAAAATATCTCTATTCAAATCCATTCTACACCTATTTGAAGATTGAAGTCAAAGGCACTTTTCATACTCTGTACTTAGAAATATTTTTGGAAATTTCTGACGCATGCGCAGTCACAAAAAAGGGCAGACATGCGCAGAAGTGAAAAAGGGCACCTCACTAACCCTCGTCAAAGTCCACTACCATACGCAAACCCTGACCCTAACCCTAACTTAAACCCTGACCCTGACCCTAACCCTGACCCTAACCCTGACCCAAACCCTGACCCTAACCCTGACCCTAACCCTGACCCAAACCCTGACCCTAACCCTGACCCTAACCCTGACCCTAACCCTGACCCAAACCCTGACCCTAACTCTAACCCAAACACTAACCCAAACCAAAACCCCAAATGTGTTAAAATCGTTGTTTTGAAGGCCTTACTTTATCTTGGAACGGGTAAGTCTAGGGGGTTAACCGATTAGATTTTCGTATTAAGTTTTTTCACGAACTTCTCAAAAATCACAGTTTTGGAGGGGTGGGGGGTCAGGTTGTGGTTTTTGGTACTTTTCAAAGTCGATATTTTCAAAGTCTCAACATGATCCTATGCTTCGATTGGCTTGAAATTAATAAATCGACCCCGTTAGGGGCAGTACTTTGCGAGAATTAAGCCTATGATGAAAACCGCAAGTCTTTATCTTTTGTAGTTTCGGAGTTGGGGTTAATGTCGGGATTAGGCTTCACTCTCACACAAACGTTTCTTCAGTGAGGTCGGAAAGTGCGGCCGTACACTTCATTGATACCAATAAGTTTTCATGCTCTAGATCGCCTTTTCATCTTTTCGGAACAGTTAACTTTAAGAAAATATCTCTATTCAAATCCATTCTACACCTATTTGAAGATTGAAGTCAAAGGCACTTTTCATACTCTGTACTTAGAAATATTTTTGGAAATTTCTGACGCATGCGCAGTCACAAAAAAGGGCAGACATGCGCAGAAGTGAAAAAGGGCACCTCACTAACCCTCGTCAAAGTCCACTACCATACGCAAACCCTGACCCTAACCCTAACTTAAACCCTGACCCTGACCCTAACCCTGACCCTAACCCTGACCCAAACCCTGACCCTAACCCTGACCCTAACCCTGACCCAAACCCTGACCCTAACCCTGACCCTAACCCTGACCCTAACCCTGACCCAAACCCTGACCCTAACTCTAACCCAAACACTAACCCAAACCAAAACCCCAAATGTGTTAAAATCGTTGTTTTGAAGGCCTTACTTTATCTTGGAACGGGTAAGTCTAGGGGGTTAACCGATTAGATTTTCGTATTAAGTTTTTTCACGAACTTCTCAAAAATCACAGTTTTGGAGGGGTGGGGGGTCAGGTTGTGGTTTTTGGTACTTTTCAAAGTCGATATTTTCAAAGTCTCAACATGATCCTATGCTTCGATTGGCTTGAAATTAATAAATCGACCCCGTTAGGGGCAGTACTTTGCGAGAATTAAGCCTATGATGAAAACCGCAAGTCTTTATCTTTTGTAGTTTCGGAGTTGGGGTTAATGTCGGGATTAGGCTTCACTCTCACACAAACGTTTCTTCAGTGAGGTCGGAAAGTGCGGCCGTACACTTCATTGATACCAATAAGTTTTCATGCTCTAGATCGCCTTTTCATCTTTTCGGAACAGTTAACTTTAAGAAAATATCTCTATTCAAATCCATTCTACACCTATTTGAAGATTGAAGTCAAAGGCACTTTTCATACTCTGTACTTAGAAATATTTTTGGAAATTTCTGACGCATGCGCAGTCACAAAAAAGGGCAGACATGCGCAGAAGTGAAAAAGGGCACCTCACTAACCCTCGTCAAAGTCCACTACCATACGCAAACCCTGACCCTAACCCTAACTTAAACCCTGACCCTGACCCTAACCCTGACCCTAACCCTGACCCAAACCCTGACCCTAACCCTGACCCTAACCCTGACCCAAACCCTGACCCTAACCCTGACCCTAACCCTGACCCTAACCCTGACCCAAACCCTGACCCTAACTCTAACCCAAACACTAACCCAAACCAAAACCCCAAATGTGTTAAAATCGTTGTTTTGAAGGCCTTACTTTATCTTGGAACGGGTAAGTCTAGGGGGTTAACCGATTAGATTTTCGTATTAAGTTTTTTCACGAACTTCTCAAAAATCACAGTTTTGGAGGGGTGGGGGGTCAGGTTGTGGTTTTTGGTACTTTTCAAAGTCGATATTTTCAAAGTCTCAACATGATCCTATGCTTCGATTGGCTTGAAATTAATAAATCGACCCCGTTAGGGGCAGTACTTTGCGAGAATTAAGCCTATGATGAAAACCGCAAGTCTTTATCTTTTGTAGTTTCGGAGTTGGGGTTAATGTCGGGATTAGGCTTCACTCTCACACAAACGTTTCTTCAGTGAGGTCGGAAAGTGCGGCCGTACACTTCATTGATACCAATAAGTTTTCATGCTCTAGATCGCCTTTTCATCTTTTCGGAACAGTTAACTTTAAGAAAATATCTCTATTCAAATCCATTCTACACCTATTTGAAGATTGAAGTCAAAGGCACTTTTCATACTCTGTACTTAGAAATATTTTTGGAAATTTCTGACGCATGCGCAGTCACAAAAAAGGGCAGACATGCGCAGAAGTGAAAAAGGGCACCTCACTAACCCTCGTCAAAGTCCACTACCCTAACCCTAACCCTAACCCTAACCCTAACCCTAACCCTAACCCTAACCCTAACCCTAACCCTAACCCTAACCCTAACCCTAACCCCTAACCCTAACCCTAACCCTAACCCTAACCCTAACCCTAACCCTAACCCTAACCCTAACCCTAACCCCTAACCCTAACCCTAACCCTAACCCTAACCTAACCCTAACCCTAACCCTAACCCTAACCCTAACCCTAAACCTAAACCCTAACCCTAACCCTAACCCTAACCCTAACCCTAACCCTAACCCTAACCCTAACCACGAAAAGATCTCGTAAATATGCTATAATCCGAACCCTTACCCTAATCCTAACCCTAACCCTAACCCATATAACACTGCATTTAAATATTCCTGACCATTCCCATAGACTTAACTTAATATTTAGCCTTAACAGTTCAATTCATTTCTGACCCTGAAACACAACACACATGTCAACTTACACTTATCCCTGACCACATCTTACCCTAAGGGATACCCTTGAACATATCATTATTAACAGACTAAACCAAACTTTACCTTATCCTCGTCGTTAACCACTACACTGGACGTTAAGCAACCAACAATCAATCGTCGTTAACATTTCCGGATAACTTCCCTTTTTAACTATTTTTAATTCTTCACAATAAGGATATCCGAGCGTATGAACATGCGACTATGTAAATTGCAAAAACAATACTTTTTTTATATCAAAATATGAATAAGGTATCTATGATATAAATTAATTGTGTTGTAGACGGATAAAAAACCTGATCCTATCTCCAAGTTGGATCTTACAGTATTCATTCTTAAATGTATCCTCGGAAACACTACTTGTTTGTCAGTTTTTGTGGGATACAAACAATATTGATTGGAATCAACCCTTTTTTTTAACAACTGAATGTAGTTATGCAGGACCACATAATTTGCTCAGTCTTTAGTTTTCTGTGGGTTGCTTCGCTATGGTAAAGTTTACTGTTAGTTTTGTCATGGGTGTGTTGCATTCTTTTTCACCTCTAGAGAAATTCATCATTAAAAACACACTGACAAGGCTACAAATTATTGAAGTTATAAAATGTTTTTTTTTTTTATATGACAATTCGTTATTCTCATCTCATGTCTTTGACAGCTTACATTTTTTTTTTTCATTATTTACATTTTAAAAATCAAAATAAATACCTGATCTCTACACTGATTATCTTTCAACCGAAGTCTATCAAAAACAAAAGACCTGCAATTCCATAATAAAGAATAAAAATTAAACCTTATCCTCACATGATCATCACTTGGCCACACCTACTAAACACCACGTGACGAAAAAGTGACGTTGACGAGATGAACCACGAAATGAACTCGTAAATATGTTATAACCCTAACCCTAACCCTAACCTAACCCTAACCCTAACCCTAACCCTAACCCTAACCCTAACCCTAACCCTAACCCTAACCCTAACCCTAACCCTAACCCTAACCCTAACCCTAACCCCTAACCCTAATTAGGTTCCCGAATATGGTTTGGGGTTAGCGCGGTATATTTTGTCGCCAAGCGATTAGGTGCCTTAACATCAAAGGGTTAGAAGGGGGTTTGGGGGATATATTCAATCCCCAATAAGACCTTCCCATAAAAAAAAAGGGGGTCAAATTTTTTTTAGGGGGGACAAAGATAATGGCTACTAAAAACTACCGCTAACCATATTGGCCGCCGTCCATGGTTAGGAAAAAACTTTTGGTGGTCTGAGGGAGTCGGGACATGACGCAACTTTTGACCCCAAACCGCGCCTAACCCCCTGCAAAATATAGGAATCCCCCCTTTTATTTTAGGCTATTGACAATAAGGGACCCAGGTTGGGTATACTAGGATGAGCATCTAAAATTTTTATGTATTTTATTTTCTTGTCAAGTCAACCATTTTTTTATCCTTTAAGTTTCGGCAAAGATTTTTATAGGGCAAGTAGACCTCATAGGGACCTCCCATTGGGCAAAACTTGAAAGGATTCTATCGGGCGGAATTTTTTTTTTGCCACTTTGAAAATTTCGTCAAGTAGCCATTTCCCGCTTGTGGTTAATTTTGGGTAGCCATTACCTTTACAGCTAAAACTTTTTTATTATAAGATCTGTAATTATCACTGATAGCTCAAATTAAAGCTAATAAAATTCGGTATAATAGGGTATTAACATATTAATCATTATCGTGGTCTGTCGTGGTATGGTTTAGCACTGAATGCGGTAGCCATTTACCGCACAGCTTTAGAAATCAAAGTTTTGGATGAACTTATTTTTTTCTTGACAAATCTTTCTGTTACGTATAATTTTAGACTAAATCACTTAAATGCCACTTTTCCCCAAAAACCTAATGCATTTTGCATCATTTTATACCATTTTGGCCTCAAAGTTAAAGAACTGGATATTTTCTATGAAAGCCAACATACAAAGGAAAAAAAATATAGGCGTTAACTAGACATCAATGCAAACCAATCTATATATATTTTATTTGAAAACCAGTAATATTATGAGAATTCAGACCAACCCTAATTTTTGCACCAGTTGTCAATTACCGCAAATCTAATTGCTGCAGACCAATATCATTTGGCCGAAAATATGTTCGAATTATATAAATCAAATCCACAAACTTTCGCTTGATTTTCTTTGCATTTACAAAAAATAGCAATCTCAGATTTGGTTTTGGTTACTCTGTTTTGTGGTCAGAACCTCTTTTGTTTAGGGACAATAATAAAACAGTAAGGGCTTAAAATGAAGACAAAGGACCAAATTCTTCAAATATAAGACTAAACAGACCATCACAAGAGGATTTCATCATTTTCAGACAGTTTCAAAAAAAGCATTTTTCGAGATAATTTTTTTCAATTTTTTTTTTTTATCATTATCTTTTCCTTTAAGTCTCGAAAACTGCATTGCCTATGCTTCACATAACATAAGTCCTTTTTATGATATTTTGAACAAAAAGAAAAATAAATATCACCCCTAACCATGCCTATGGATTCAAAAAATAGCATTTTCATATTTTTTTCACAAAAACCTTACCGAACTGTTCCTTTTTCATCATACCGTTCCGTGTAAAGTTGTATCGTTCTGTTCCGTATCGTTCCCTATCATACTGAACGGTTCCATGATACTGTACCGTACCACGATACTGTACTGTACCACGATTCTGTACTGTACCACGATAATGTACTGTACCACGATACTGTACTGTACCACGAAACTGTACCGTACCACGATACTGTACCATACCACGATACTATACCGTTCCACGGTACCGTACCAAACTACTATATCATTCAGTACCACACTATATCGTTCCACACAATGCCGTTACGTACACAACTGTTACCATTCCGTGCCACAACACAATACTGTACCGTTCCAAGATACCGTATCATACCACGGTACCGTATCGTTCTACGATACCGTTCCATACCACAAACCCATACCGTTCTACAATACTGTTCCAAACTCATATACCATACCGTACCACATGATACTGATCCTTACCATTCTCTTCTAAACATAAGAACAGTGTACCATACCACGATATTGTACCGTTCCACGGTATTGTACCAAACTACTATATCATACTGTACCACACAATATCGTTCCACACAATACCGTTACGTATACAACTGTTACCATACCGTGCCAAAACACAATACTGTACCGTTCCATGGTACCGTACCAAACTACTGTATCATACTGTACAAGACTGTTTCGTTCTACACAATACCGTTACGTACCCAACTGTTATTATACCGTACCACAATACTGTACTTTTCCACGTGTCCGTACCATACCACTATATCGTACCGTACCACTTTGCTGTACCATACTTCTATATTCTATCGTTCCACAATATCCTACTAAACTACTATAACACACCGTTCCACACTATATCGTTCCTTGCAATTCCAAAACCTATATCGTACCGTACAACTTGTTTGTACCGTATCAAGATACCGTTCCAAACTAATATACCATACCGTACCACATAATACCGTTCGATACTGTTATCAATACTAGAACAATGTACCATACCATACTACTTTTTGATACCGTACCAAACGGTTTCGATTCAGACTTTATCGTTCCGTTCCTCAAAAAACTTCTCATACTATGCCATAATACCATACCATACCACTATACCATAACGTACAATACTATATCGTACTGTTAGGTACCACCTATTGTCGTTACTATCTTTTCTATCAGTCCACTTCATATTATTCTGTTATTGTGCAAAGAATGTATAATTTTGAACATTGTGTCAAAGTTGTGTTTTGTGAATACCTGTATGTCTGTGTATACGTTTATATCTTAATTTCTTGCATCTGCTATACCTTTGCATTGTGTGTGCATGTCCTATAAAATCATATGAGAAAAATAGTTTGATATCATTTATTTTTTTAATGATTTGGAACATTAAATAATATGAAAATATAAAAATTCGTCAAATATCTCAAGCAACTACCAAGAATTTCGTAGTTATTTCCTCTGTCATGCTGTTTTACGGCAGGAGACCAATTATGCCGCTCCAGTGAAGTTTTCAGTTTCGATATTCTCTCAAACATCATTTAGTTCTTTATGATAAAAAAAATTTAATAAAATGAAAATACAAAAATTGTTTCAAGCAACTACCAAAACTTCTGTTCTTTCTCCTCCGATATTTTTTTTCAAATAATATGAAATATAAAAAATTGTCTCAAGCAACTACCAAGAACTTCTGTTCTTTATCCTCCAATATTTTTCTTTAAATAATATGAAATATGGCGAACTGTCTCAGGCAACTACCAAGAACTTCTGTTCTTTTTCCTCCGATTTTAAAAGATATGAAAAACCCTAACCCTAACCCTAAATTGTCTCAAGCAACTACCAAGAACTTCTGTTCTTTCTCCTCCGATATGTTTTAAAATAATATAAAAAACCCTAAACCTAACCCTAAATTGTCTTAAGCAACTACCAAGAACTTCTATTCTTTCTCCTCCGGGCCTCAGTGCGGACCCTGTCCGTAACCTTTTTCATTAGCGTGGTCTGGTCATTAAACCTATCTTTAAGTCGTAGCAAGAAGGTTAAACCCTCTGCTGTCTCTTGAAGTGTCGTTATGATGGCAGCGCATGTGAGGTTTTCCGTTTCAATATTTTGTTTGCATAATTTCAAAAGTGTTTTTGCCTCTTCGGGTAAGAACGATCTCCTCTTGTGTTCTCTAAGTTCTTGATATTTTTCTTTTTCGCTGTCTTTTGTTTTTTCCTCTCTATCTTCCACTTCAGCTTCCTTGTTTTGTTTTACATTTTCCCTGGCATATCCTTTTACCACAACTATTGGCTGCTCATTCGTCTCCCCTTTTTTGTTCCTCTTATTCTTTCCTGGTTCTTCTATATTTTTGTCTTTGTCTTCATCGTTGTCTTTTGGCCAATGTATACTTTGTTTTATATCTTTTTGACCATCCATCACACAAATCTTAAGATGAGACACCGGGATTGGATTGTCCTCGTCCATTTCTCTAACTTTTTCTTCATTTATGTCTTTCTCTTTATTGCCATCCTTTGGCTCATTGACATCTTTAACATGGACGTTTCTACCAGGACACATGATACTATCAATGAGTTTTGTCACCGGAATAGCGTTATCTCTAGTTTTCGCTATGTTGTAATAGCGATCTGATGTTGCAACGGCGTGAGTCATATGTGCCGCTAGGACTTCACGGGACTCCGGGACGGCCATCCGTACTGCTGTTACAGTGGCTTTTCGAAGCCTAGTGGCCGAAATGTTTTTTTCAGAAGAACTGCTCCATACCTTCTGTATTGCTTTACTAATATTCGATGAAGTCATTGGCGTAACTTCGCCCGATTCGGAGGGCCAACTGAAAAATATGCTGCGGTTTGCATCTTGGACGAAATTTGGGATTAATTCACACAGTTGTATAAACCGGTTCAATTGTTGGTAGAGAAGTGTTGTCATGCCCAGGTTGGCCGGTCCAGACTCAGCAGTTTTATGATGAGCAACCTAAAAAAAGAAAGGTTTATTCAAATATATGTGTATGAGGAAAAATGTAATTAAAAGGGATTTGTTTAGTATCATGACGCTGCAGGAACTTTTTAAAGTGATCATTGAGCGTTAAAATGGATCCGTTGACTGCAAGTAGGTATCCATTTCCCGCAATTGTGTATCCATTTACCGCAATTAGGTATTCATTTACCGCATGAAAGTATCCATTTACCGCAACGGTAATTGGATACATGATAGCGGTAATTGGATACTTGATAACGGTAATTGGATACTTGATAACGGTAAATGGTAACCTAGTAGTCAATTCCCGCTGTACAGTAGCCCATTACCGCCACGGTAATTGGATACTTGATAGCGGTAAATGGATACTTAATAACGGTAAATGGTAACCTAGTAGTCAAATACCGCTGTACAGTAGCCCACTACCGCCGCGGTAATTGGATACTCTGTTGCGGTACTTGACTACTATGTTGGCATTTACCGCACTAAAGTAGTCATTTACCGCTGTACAGTAGCCCACTACCGCCGCGGTAATTGGATACTCTGTTGCGGTACTTGACTACTATGTTGTCATTTACCGCACTAAAGTAGTCAATTACCGCTGTAAAGTACCGATTTACCGCGACGGTAATTGGATACTTAGTAGCGGTAATTGACGACTTTAGTGCGGTAATTGGCAACCTAGGCGTCAATTACCGCTGTATTGTAACCATTTACCGTAGCGGGAAATGACTACTTGATAGCGGTAAATGACAACTTGATAGCGGTAAATGGTAACCTAGTAGTGGGTTACCGCTGTACAGTAACCATTTACCGTAGCGGTAAATGACTACTTGATAGCGGTAAATGACTACTTGATAGCGGTATATGGTAACCAAGTAGTCAATTGCCGCTGTACAGTAGTCCATTACCGCCGCGGTAAAGGAATACTGTTTTGCGGTAAATGACTTCTTTTTAGCGGTAAAAGGATACTTTATCGCGGTAATTGGATACTTTATTACGGTAATTGGATACCAAATTGATATATAGTTATGTAAAATTTCTCTATAATATTTGAGATGACAATAGAGTTTATAAAAAAAATCATTGTTTTATCAGAAGATTTAAAATTAAGAGGGCCAAGACTTATGGTGCCCTTTTTTGGCAGTAAGAGGCCTACGCCACCTTTCCATTTGACTTGGTGTTTAGATACAATAATCGCGCTTTATCTTTTTCAACATGTCATTTTTTATCGTTCTCAACCCGAAATTTCTTAAACTATGTCATTAAAAGTATTAAAAGAATCACATGGAACGTACCGTAATAATTGCGCCTTCATCAGTAATCTTGGCTCTGTTCAGTATACCACTTGATACAGCTATCACAGCACTGGGCCTCTGTGCATTGACTTGTAATAATCTCAATAGTAAGTAATTCCTCAAATTGTAAAATGTACTTTTCAATACGAGTCTAGGTTTTGCCTCATTCAGGATTTCTTCACAATCATTTGCCAAAGGGCTATTCATAAAACTTGTCATATCTTCTGGAGTAATCATGGTGGCTGAAATAGAAAAAAAATATATAGGAAAAACAATCCAAAACAATCCTATTAGTTTAGTCTGGCATATATTTAGATTATGCAGACATTCAAATACTTTTTTGTTTAACAATATGTGCATAACGAAACATGTCGTACTGTACTGTTACAGTACTGTACTGTTCTGTTACTGTTCAGTACTGTACTGTTCTATTACTGTTCAGTACTGTACTGTTCTGGTACTGTTCAGTACTGTACTGTTCTGTTACTGTTTAGTACTGAACTGTTCTGTTACTGTTCAGTACTGTACTGTTCTGTTACTGTTCAGTACTGTACTGTTCTGTTACTGTTCAGTACTGTGCTGTTCTGTTACTGTTCAGTACTGTACTGTTCTGTTACTGTTTAGTATTGTACTGTTCTGTTACCGTTCAGTACTGTACTGTTACAGTTCCGTATTGCACTGTTACGGTACGGTACTGTTGGCGTAACTAAACAGTTTGTCATGTTGTCTTTTCATCGAATCTTTAAAAGTTTTATCGTCATTACTTAACTTTCACATTGAAAGATTATTTCAT